>NC_143478.1:11264074-11567690 GCF_027475165.1 Benincasa hispida
TGATGCGGCCTACTCTGTAGTTGTTACAAAGAGTTGTAAAGTGCTGCATACGATGTGATCCTAATTCGTACATGTTGTGACATGAGTAGTAGGGGCATCCTATGCAATGAGTTTGCATAAGATCAAGACCAAGAAATAAGTCACTCTTACTTTATAACGTTGTTTACTATATAAGACTGACTATTTCACCTACATGACCTAGGTAGCTCGATCTTAATCCTGAGCTAATTATGAAATCCTGTTTATTCGGGATTGCCCTTAGATTTGCATAGGTGAAAGTTGGCTCAACAATGCCGACTCAATAAGACTCCCATTTCAGGGGTAAGACATGATAGATAGATGGGGACATAGGGTGCAAGAAGAAGTTCATGCCTACCTGATTTAGGGACAAGAGAAAGGTTGTTCTCTCAAGTACTGAATCTAGGTCTTGAACAAAGGGCCCCACCCTCTCATTGGGCTGAGAAAGTTTGGTTTAGTGATTGGATCACAAACCAGTTCTTCATTAGAGGATCAGTAAGGACTTGAGAAATAAGACGTAATCTCGGGGGTAAAACAAATATTTGACCTAGCCGTTATTATGAACAACATGTGAATGGTCGACTTACTGATTATGGTTAAATCATGTGGACATAATATATCTACAGTAAGAGGAGTGTAACTATGAGCTTTAGTGGAGTGACCCATCAGTTAATGAATGTGGATTAATCTAGTCTAATGAGTTTAGCCAATTAATCTCAAATCGTTGGAGTCCATGATCTGTAGGTTCACGAGGTCCCCTACTAGCTCGTAACGGACTAGCTCTAGAATAACGTGATAAGTTAATTTGAAAAGTTCAAATTAGAATTAAGGGAATTAGTAATTATATGAGATATAATTACATGTTTAATTTGAGAATTAAACGGAATAGGAGAATTTATATATTTAAATATGATTTAAATATATAAAGATGGATATGTGTTAAAATTAATTTAATATTTGATATTAAATTAATTAAGTTTAATTTAATAATTAATTTTTTCAATTTTAAAATCAAAATAGATTTTATAAAATCATTTTTTTATTTTATGATAAAATTGAAAAAGTAAAAAGCAACACACAAAATGGAAAAAGAGGTTTTTCCATTATCCATCTTTCAAGTAGCTCACACAAAATGCATTCAACCTTGCCTTGTCTTCTCCAAGCATGAGCTGAAACTCATGCAAGTCTCTCCTTTGCATGTTGATCTGCAATATAATGAAGAGATTGGACTGAAAATCGGGCATGCAATATATAGAGAATTTCAGAGAAAATTCGAGTTGAAGAAAGGGATCTTCAACAAGATTGCAGCAGTGAGCATTTCTTCTTCATCCCTTGATTTAATCTTGTTTTGAATCCCACAACTCAATCTAGAATACCAAGAGAATAGTGAGGAAGATATTGAGGTGTTCTACAATAAGATTTGGAGAAGATAGCAGCTGGAGAAAGAGCTTTGAAGAAGTTCTACAAGAGGTATGTCTTGAAACTCAATTATTTTTCTGCAAGAGCATGCTTAATATTTTGCCAAAATTAGTAAATTTGAATACTTAGATGGTCCTTGTGCTTCCGCTATTTCTGATATAATCCTACAATTGGTATCAGAGCATCAAATAAGCATTCAATTCGGTTTAATTTTGGTTTGGTGGGTGTTTTATATGAGAAATATAAAACTGGTGCACTGATATGATTTTCTGAGTTTTAGCTGTTTAGTTCTCTTTAATTTTTCATTTAAATTTGTAATTGGCTCTTGTTTGATGAGCTTTTATGTGTTAGCAAGAGTCTGTGATTTATTTAGAGTCATTAGAGTCGAAATTAAGATGTAATTGAAGAAACAAGTGAAGAAGGCCGAGTTGCTGTTCCAATTTTTCAGCTTCTGCTCAAAATTGTTGTTGAGGTTCAGTTGCTAAGCGATCATCTAGCTCCAGGCACTACACGATGTGAAGAAAAGCTAGACAATCGTATAATAATGGGCTTTGGTCATTGTGATGTTGAACTCTAGATAATCGTGTACCTATGGGAGCTAAATGATGCGTTTAATTTGCTATGCGATAGCACTAAGCGATCATTTAGTTTTGGCGTGGGAACTAAACGATACGTTGAATTTACTATATGATGGTACTACACGATCGTTTAGCTACGATACATGCTAAGCGATGCGACAAAGTGCTACGCGATAGCACTGAGCTATCGTTTAGATGCGGAGCTAAGCGATCGTGTAGACGAAGTGCTAAGCGATGCATTGAAGTTTCTATGCGATGGAACTAAACGATCGCCTAATACGAAATGCTAAGCGACGTGATGATCTTCTATACGATAGAGCTAAGTGATCGTTTAGCTATGGCAGATAATAAACGATGACATGAAGCGCTAGACGATGGTGTTAAGCGATTGTTTAGTTCTATAAGATAGAACTAAGCGATAGTTATGCGATAGTTAAGCGATAGCTAAACGATGGAGTTGAGCGATCGTGTAGTTCTATACGATAGAACTAAGCTATCGTTTAGCTTTGGCAGACACTAAGCGATCATGTAGTTCTATGTGATGGAGCTAAACAATCGTTTAGTTGAGGCAAACACTAAGCGATCGTGTTCCCTTTCACAACACAAGGCGATGGAGCTAGACGATTGCCTTCAGCGCTACACGATCGACCTTTGCAAGATTTTGAGGTTGGACCGAGAGCAGTCGGTTCGACCAATTTTCTCAAGGTCTAATCCGGTTCAGCCTCAAAGTGGTTTTGGCTGGTCTGGTTCAGACTTTGATGGTCCAGTTCAGACTCATCCAGTCCGGTTCAAGGTGCTTGTGTTCGGTTTGGAGCGGTTCGAGCGGTTCAAAGACGGTTTTGAAGCTGATTGTAATAGTTAGGCTTCTGTTTGCTTGTTTTTGCCAAAACTAAAACCATATCAGTTTGTGTTTAATTATTTATGCATTTGATGTATGTTATAATTAAATAAATCTTGTATGTGCATATAATATATCATTTAGATTTAAATCTCACCATAGGAAGCATGTTACATGCATTGAAAGTATGTTATAATTGTTATAATATATAGTATGCATGTTAGGGTTTCTTATATTTAATATAAGTGTTATATTAAACATTGAATGCCTTATGTATGTTATGGATGTTTAGCATGTCTAAAGGTCTTATAAGTTGTTATACAATTGGGTTAGACATTTAAAATCCATAAACAACTGCATGCTCACGTAGGTTGACCACCTGTTTTAATTGTTAAAACTTATAAAACCTGGTTACAACCTCAACCGGTATATAATCCTGTTTAAGGCTGGGGGGGTACTTAAGTTGGCGGTTTATGGAACACCTCCTACCTAGGGATTATGGCCGAATTATTGAGCATTGGTAACCGATTTTATGAGCATATGTGAGTGATGTGAGGTAATAAAATGGTTTATCCCCTAGACATCATAGGTTAAAATCCAATTATAAGAGTTATACTTGGATAAACCACATAGACTTAGGTTTGTTTTATTAGCTGAAAAGAACCTAAGTATAAATCTACCCAAATAGAACACTTCAGTGACAGTTTAATAACTTCTATATGATAGAGTTATTAGAAAACTTCAGTGGGAGATTAATAACATAGACGACATGTTATTTTTAGCTCTCATGTCTCTAAGAGTTCACAATCCATATTTAAGCGGTACTTCGTGTCACCCTTGAAGTGACCTCCATTCGAAAAGTATTTTTTAGCTTATATCTAGATTTTGGTGAATAAGGGGAAGTTGTTCATACATAAGTCTATTATTTGATATATAGATTTCAACTGCCACGTCTCCACATAGTTTACACCGTGAGATTCATATGACGCTTCGTGTCACATTGGAAGTAGCCTCCATTTGGAAAGTATTTTGTATGAGTCAATATCAAGGTAAACGGAGGAAGTAGTTCATAGTAAGTGGGTGAAAGATATGTGTCAATATATCCTACGGTCTCCTCCATTAGTCTGAACTGTGAGATTCCTATGTTGCACTTGTTGGTTTACTTTAGACGACCCTTTGCTAGTCGTTTAGTGACGGCTATCCCCTCGGAGGGTTGTAACATAGGATTTGGAACAACGCAGGCTTCAGTAAAATGAATAGGGTCTTATAGTTCCATTTTGGATGTTGTCTTCTTTTTCGGAGGCAAATTCATACCGTCCTATAGGATCTGGAAATGGCGGGTCACACTAACAAGAATTACTAAGTTGTTTGTAAAGATCTTGTAAGAGTTATTTCGGAGACAATAGGAATAAGAGTTATTCTAGGGATAGTGTTTAGTCAATTTTGTTTGTTTTAGTGAAGGAGTATGTGACTACCCCTCGGTAGCACATATTCTGACTCACTAAAATATCGTTGCAAATAAATAATGGTTATGGGTACATTATTCATTTTTTCTAAAATTTGATCTTGGATTTAGATACAATTTACTAATTAGAATTTGTTTGAATTTTATCAGCATGTCGAATTCTTCTGTAATACTCACTTCCAATGTACATAATAGTAAAATCAAATCAACAAACAAATTACTAGCGGTTGATTATACCAAAAGAGTTTTAACATAGGATTGTCCTCTATCTCCAAACTCATTTGAAATTATGAATTATGTAAATGAGAGTGCTAAATTCAAACAACAAGATAAATATGATTTATTTGTTATCGAAGCATGTTTAATGGAAAACGATAAGATCTGGATATTTGATTCAAGTGCCGCTAATCATGTATGTACTATCTCACAGGAAACAAGTTCCTGGAGATAGTTGACAGAAGGTGAAACAATTTTTAAGGTAGGGACCAGGAAGATTGTTTCAGCCAAAGCAGTGGGAGATATGAAGTTATTTATAGGAGATAAGTATATTTATGAAAAGGAATATAATATCTGTCTTGTTTGCTAGAACAAAATCATAAAGTTTATTTTGAAAATGGTGAAGTGTTCATCAATATAGGAAATGAATAGATTTGCTTTGCAAAATTAGAAAATTACTTGTACATGTTAAAACCAACTGCGATCAAAGCTGTTTTGAACATAGAGATGTTTAAAACTGTTGGGACTCATAAGAAAAGGAAGATTTCTCCAAATATCTATCTTTGGCACTTGAGACTGGGTCATATAAATCTCAACAGGATAGAGAGATTGGTTAAGAACGGTCTTCTAAATAAGTTGGAAGACAGTTCATTACCACCTTGTGAGTCCTGTCTCGAGGGTAAAATGACAAAAAGATCTTTTTCTAGAAAAGGTCTTAGAGTCAAAGAACCTTTAGAGCTGATTCACTTAGACCTTTGTGGGCCTCTAAATGTTAGAGCAAGAGGAGGGTATGAATATTTCATCAGTTTTATAGATGATTATTCCAAGTATGGGCATGTTTACCTAATGCACTAAAATTCTGAAACTTTTGAAAAGTTCAAAGAGTATAAGGCTGAGGTTGAGAACCAATTAGGTAAAAAGATTAAAACACTTCGATCGGATCGAAGTGGTGAGTATATGGACATAGAATTCCAGAACTATTTAATAGAACATTGAATTCAGTCTCAACTCACAGCCCCTAGTATACCTCAGCAGAACGGTGTGGCAGAGAGGAGAAACAGAACCTTGTTGGACATTGTTCGTTCCATGATGAGTTACGCTCAGTTACCAAATTCTTTTTGGGGACACACAATTGGGATTGCGGTGTATATTTTGAACATGGTTCCCTCGAAAAGTGTTTCTGAAACACCTTAGAACTCTGGAGAGGACGTAAAGGAAATTTATTTCACTTTAGGATTAAGGGTTGTCCAGCACATGTATTGGTACAAAATCCTAAAAAGTTAGAACACCGTTCAAATGTATGTTTATTGTAGGTTACCCAAAAGAAACTAAATATGGTCTCTTTTATGATCCTCAGGAGATAAAGTGTTTGTATCGAAAAATGCAACCTTCCTGGAGGAAGATTTTATAAAAAACCATCAACCTCGCAGTAAGCTAGTAATAGAAGAAATGTCCAGAAAAATGACAAACGTATCAACAAGAGTTGTTGATAGAGAAGGTCCTTCAACAAGAGTTGTTGATAGAGCAGGTCCATCAACAAGAGTTGTTGATGAAACTGATACTTCACATCCTTCTCAAGAGTTGGGAATACCTGATAGTAGTGGGAAGGCTGTGTAACAGCCTGACCGGTACATGGGTTTAATTGAAACTCAACTCATCATGCCAGATGATGGTTTAGAGGATCCATTGTCTTTTAATCAAGCAATGAACGATGTAGACAAAGACCAATGGATTAAAGCCATGGACCTTGAAATGAAATCTATGTATTTCAATTCTGTCTGGGATCTTGTAGTTCAAACAGAAGGGGTAAAACCCATTGGTTGTAAGTGGATCTACAACAGAAAGTGAGACCAAGCTGGTAAGGTACAGACCTACAAAGCTAGACTTGTGGCAAAAGGGTTTACCCAAAGAAAGAGGTTAGATTTTGAAGAAACCTTCTCTCCAGTTGCCATGATAAAGTCTATTAGAATACTCTTGTCCATAGCCACATTTTATGATTATGAAATAGGGCAAATGGATGTCAAGACAGCTTTTCTGAATGGCTATCTTGAAGAGAGTATCTATATGTCTCAACCAGAAGGGTTTATACAATAGGGTCAAGAACAAAAGGTTTGCAAGCTTAATTGATCTATTTATAGATTAAAACAAGCTTCTAGATCCTGGGATATGAGATTTGACGATGCGATCAAATCTTATGGCTTTGAACAAAATGTTGACGAACCCTGTGTATACAAGAAAATCGTCAACAAAACTGTCGCTTTTCTAGTGTTGTATGTTGATGATATTCTACTCATTGGGAATGAGGTAGAATATCTAGTTGACGTTAAGAGATAGTTGGCTTCACAATTCCAAATGAAAGATTTGGGAGAAGCACAGTATGTTCTTGGAGGAATCGCAAGAACAGAACATTAGCATTATCTCAAGCATCTTATATAGACAAGATGTTGTCTAGGTATAAAATGAAAAATTCCAAGAAAGGATCTTTACCTTTCAGACATGGAATTCACTTGTCTAAAGAACAGAGTCCTAAGACACCTCAAGAGCTTGAGAAGATGAATCGAATTCCATATGCATCTGCAGTTGGGAGTTTGATGTATGCAATGCTGTGTACTCGTCCCGATATATGCTATACCGTAGGAATTTTCAGCAGATTTCAGTCCAATCCTAGTCATGACCATTGGACTGCTATTAAAAACATTCTCAAGTATCTTCGAAGAACGAGAGATA
The DNA here is from genome assembly GCF_027475165.1 of Benincasa hispida. Classification (NCBI taxonomy): domain Eukaryota; kingdom Viridiplantae; phylum Streptophyta; class Magnoliopsida; order Cucurbitales; family Cucurbitaceae; genus Benincasa; species Benincasa hispida. Next base: position 11,271,336 of record NC_143478.1, read on the forward strand.
ATATGCTCGTGTATAGTGCTAAGGATTTGATCCTTACTAGATACACTAATTCTGACTTTCAGACTGATATTGATTCGAGGAAATCAACTTCAGGGTCAGTATTTACTCTCAACGGAGGAGCAGCGATGTGGAGGAGCATTAAGCAGAGTTGTATTGCAAACTCCACAATGGAAGCTAAGTATGTAGCTGCAAGTGAAGCAGCAAAAGAAGTAGTATGACTCAGAAAATTCTTGACAGATCTGGAAGTAATTCCTAATATGCATCTGCCTGTCACTCTCTGTTGTGACAACAGTGGAGTAGTTGCAAATTCAAAGGAACCACAAAGCTATAAAAGGGGAAAGCATATCGAACGGAAGTACCATCTCATCAGGGAGATTGTACACCAAGGAGACGTCATCGTCACTCAGATTGCTTCCCAAGACAACTTAGCTAATTCATTTACGAAGGCCCTTTCAGCTAAAGTGTTCGAGAGTCACCTAATAGAACTAGGTCTACGAGTTTTGTATCACTAGGGTAAGTGGGAGAATTTGTGGGTATTTTAATGCCCTAGTTTATTGTATTTAAACATTTTATTCTCTCAATGTAAACTCAATATTGTATATATTTGTATATATTGATCCACTGGAGTTTTAGTCCAAGTGGGAGTATTGTTGGATTTATGTCCTAAAAACTCGCACTTTGTAAGATGATAAACATTTTCTATAATCAGTATACTTGTTATTGATTTCATAAATTGTATGAAAGTCTAAATTCAATAAACTAAGACCCATGACTATTGTATGAGTACTTGAACTTTATATGGAGACATAAGAGTGGATCAGGTTCGAGTAAATAGTCAAAATGATCTATGGTACATGAATAAGGATGGGTACCTTATTCTGGTAATACCATTGGATGCGACCTACTCTGTAGTTGTTACAAAGAGTTGTAAAGTGTTACATACGATGTGATCCTAATTTGTACATGTTATGACATGAGGAGTGAGGGCGTCCTATGCAATGAGTTTGCATAAGATCAGGACCAAGAAATAAGTCACTCTTACTTTATAACGCTGTTTACTGTAAAAGACTGACTATTTCACCTAGATGACCTAGATAACTCGATCTTAATCCTGAGCTAACTATGAACTCCTGTTTATTTAAGATTGCCCTTAAATTTGCATAGGTGAGGGTTGGCTCAACAGCGTCGGCTCAATAAGACTCCCATTTCAGGGGTAAGACCAGATAGATAGCTGGGGATATAAGGTGCAAGAAGAAGTTCACGCTTACCCGATTTAGGGATAGAAGAAAGGTTGTTCTCTCAAGTACTAAATCCAGGTCTTGAACAAGAAACCCCACCCTCTCACTAGGCTGAGAGAGTTTGGTTTAGTGATTAGATCACAAACCAGTTGTTCATTAGAGGATCAGTAGGGACTTGAGGATTAAGACGTAATCTCGGGGGTAAAACAGATATTTGACCCAACCGTTATTATGAACAACCTGTGAATGGTTGACTTGCTAATTATGGTTAATTCATGTGGACATAATATATTTACAGTAAGGGGAGTGTAACTATGAGCTTTAGTGTAGTGACCCATTAGTTAACGAATGAGGATTAATCTAGTCTAATGAGTTTAGCCAATTAATCTCGGATCGTTGGAGCCCATGATCTATAGGTTCACGAGGTCCTCTACCTATGAAATGCTAAGCGATGCATTGAAGTTTCTATGCAATGGAACTAAACGATCGCCTACCTACGAAATGCTAAGCGATGCGATGATCTTCTATATGATGGAGCTAAGTGATTGTTTAGCTACAACAGATACTAAACGATGACATGAAGCACTAGACGATGGTGTTAAGCGATCGTTTAGTTCTATACGATAAAACTAAGTGATAGTTATGTGATAGCTATGCGATAGTTAAACAATAGCTAAGTGATGGAGTTGAGCAATCGTGTAATTCTATACGATAGAACGAAGCGATTGTTTAGCTTTGGCAGACACTAATCGATCGTGTAGTTCTATGCAATGGAACTAAACGATCGTTTAGTTGAGGCAAACACTAAGCGATCGTGTACCCTTTCACAACACAAGGCGATGGAGCTAGACGATTTCCTTCACTGCTACACAATCGACCTTTGCAAGATTTTGAGGTTGGACCGAGAGCAGCCGGTTTGACTGGTTTTCTCAAGGTCCAATCTGGTTCAGCCTTAAAGTAGTTTTGGCTGGTCCAGTTCAGACTCATCCAGTCTAGTTCAAGGTGCTTAGGTTCAGTTTGGAGCGGTTCGAGCGGTTCAAAGATGGTTTTGAAACTGATTGTAATAGTTAGACTTCTGTTTGCTTATTTTTGCCAAAACTAAAACCATATAGTTCGTGTTTAATTATTTATGCATTTGATGTATGTTATAATTAAATAAATCTTGTATGTGCATATAGTATGCCATTTAGATTTAAAATCCCACCATAGGAAGCATGTTACATGCATTGAAAGTATGTTATAATTGTTATAATATATAGTATGCATGTTAGGGTTTCTTATATTTAATAGAAGTGTTATATTAAACATTGAATGCCTTATGTATGTTATGGATGTTTAGCATGTCTAAAGGTCTTATAAGTTGTTATACAATTGGGTTAGACATTTAAAATCCATAAACAACAATTGCATGCTCACGTAGGTTGACCACCTGTTTTAATTGTTAAAACTTATAAAACCTGGTTACAACCTCAACCGGTATATAATCCTGTTTAAGGCTGGGGGGGTACTTAAGTTGGCGGTTTATGGAACACCTCCTACCTAGGGATTATGGCCGAATCATTGAGCATTGGTAACCGATTTTATGAGCATACGTGAGTGATGTGAGGTAATAAAATGGTTTATCACCTAGACTTCATAGGTTAAAATCTAATTATAAGAGTTATAGTTGGATAAACCACATAGACTTAGGGTTGTTTTATTAGCCGAAAAGAACCTAAGTATAATCTACCCAAGTAGAACATTTCAGTGACAGTTTAATAACTTCTATATGATAGAGTTATTAGAAAACTTCATGGGAGATTAATAACATAGAGACATGGTTATTTTTAGCTCTCACATCTCTAAGAGTTCATAATCTAGATTTAAGCAGTACTTCATGTCACCCTAGAAGTGACCTCCATTCGGAAAGTATTTTTTAGCTTAAATTTAGATTTGGGTGAATAAGAGGAAGTTGTTCAAACATAAGTCTGATATATAGATTTCAACTGCCACGACTCCACATAGTTTACACCCTAAGATTCATATGACTCTTCGTGTCACCCTGGAAGTAGCCTTCATTCGGAAAGTGCTTTGTATGAGTCAATATCAAGGTAAACAGAGGAAGTAGTTCATAGTAAGTGGGTGAAGGATGTATGTCAATATATCCTATAGTCTTCTCCATTAGTCTGAACCGTGAGATTCCTATGTTGCGCCTGCTGGTTTGCTTTAAGATTAGTGGAAGCTTAGCAAGATGTATTTACAGGGGTAAAATAGTAATTTTGACCTAACTGTGAATACGAACAACCTGTGAATGGTCGACTTATTATTCATGGTTAAAATGGACATAAATATATCTACAATGAGGAGAGTGAAACTATTGAGCTATAGTGGTATCTCGGTAGTTAACGAATATTGATTTAATTTTGTCTAAAAAGTTTAGTCAATTAATCTTAAATCGTTGGAGCTCATGATCTATAGATTCATAAGGTCCCTCTACTAGCTCGTAAAATAATCTTGGATTATTGAATTGAGTGGATATGAAATGTTAAGATTTGAAATTAGGATTTTGAATTTGAAGTGTTCAAATTCAATTACGGTTTCTATTAATTGTATTTGATACAATTGAAACATTTTATTTTTTGTCGAAATTAAATGAAATTAGAGAGTTCAAAATATTTAAATAATGATTTAAATATTTGATGAGGAGAAATATAATATTTAATATTTGATATTAAATTAAATTAGTTTAATTAATTATTCAATTTTATTCAAATTTTGAAAATTGTTCAAAATTGTGATTTGATTAATTAAAATTTTGGATTTTTTGAAAATTCAAAATTATAAAATTTAAATTAAAAATTCAATTTTGAAAAATCAATTAATCAAAATAACTTATTAAAATTGAATAAAGTATTTCAAAGTTGGAAAATCCAAAATCTTGAATTTTTCCACTCAAAATACACCTCATGCCACTTCAATTTCAATGGAAAATGAAGTGACATTGGCTGTATTATTCAGTAATGCATGGTCTATGAGTATAAATTGATGGTTTGAACTTCAATTACAGGATGATGCACGCTGATTAAGTGCATAATTTATGCAGAAAGCCAAACCTTCTAACCCTCTTCTCACTCAAATCCAGCTCAAATTCAAAGATTCTGCCTCTCAATTCAAGTTAGAGAATAGTAGAGAAGGTCTCTGTGGTAGTCTTCTGTTGATTTGAAGATCTAATTCGTGGAGGGAAGCTGTAATTAAAGAGAATCTTCAAAGATATTGTGTTCTTGAAACCCACTTCTGAAACTTTGTTTCATAGCATGTTTTAAACTCAAATTAAATGTAATTAGAGTGTTTATTGATTCTGATTCTTCTTCTGCATGTTAAGTTTACTCTATCAGTTTCCCTATTTATTCTAATTTAAAGGCTACAATAACTTGTATTTCTACAAGTTATCAATGCTACTTTGGATTATCGAAGACTTGATATATACTTTGGATTAATTTTTGTTTTCAAGCTACTGTTTAGAAATACAAAGGGGATGGGCAACTCTTGTTTTTATGCAATGTACCCACATTCTTGTTTGGATTATTTGAAGACTTGTTATATACTCTAGATTACTTGGAGATTTGATATATTTTTTTTTATTATTTGTTTTCAACCCGTTCTTTAAAAATAACAAAGAGGGTGTTTTTATTCAATATACTGAAGAGATTATTGGTTTCTATGCAATGTACTGCAGGGGTGATTATTTGTTTTCTTACTACTTATATACTTAGATTGTTGTTAGGATTTAGGCATTAAAATTTTTCAAGAGAGTTATATGAAATAAAATGTAGCATATTCTCAAGATGGTGGCACTATTATATGCTTAGTGATCGTAACTTTTTGATGTCATTCCCAAAAAATCATTAATCAAATGAAGTTTATAATACCGATCCTACTCCTATTACTACAAAGACATAGCAATAGTGGTAAGTCCGGGTAAATCATAGGAAAGCGCTAAATGTATTTTGTTAAATTAATTCTCTAGTTATAGCTGTGTGAATGGGTGGGGAGGGGGGAGGGGTTGGTGTGGATAGTGAATAAGTATGCCAAAAAAAAAAAAAAAAAAAATTAAAGTGCAAGGGTAAATGTAAACTAGGATTGAATTCATCTAGTTTCGAGAGCAAGAGAGATCCTATGCAGTTTCAATCATCGAATTTTGTTAATTAACATGCATTTGATTTTATGCGTGCACAACACTTGCTTGACACGATTGAACTAGTTTCTACAATAGTAGACAACTAATTAGGAACGAATCAAGAAAGCATCTTAAATATTAATTAAGGTTGAAAAGCCACACCTTAACTAAACTACATGCACATAAATTTACTCGGTCCGATAGCATCCATATAGAAATAAAAACATGCGTATTAGGCCTTGGGATCCTATTTTGTTGAGTAACTAATTGGATAACCTAATTAATTAACCAAAAATTATCTTTGAACTTAGCAATTCATGCACTCTATTGAATAGCTATCAAATGCACAATTAACTATTTCCTACTTAGGTTGATTGAGCTAGACATTCGAGTACGAGCTTGATGTAGCTACGAATTGATTAGTGAGGGAATACATGCGTACGAGTGAACAATCAACAACACAAACATGCATATCGATGAAATGAATTCAAAGAAAACATAAAATCATAATGCATTCAATCAAAGAACAGAATTCTCAAGAAAATTACAAAAGAGTTTTTTCTCCCAAAACCAAATAGAAAATTACCTCATTGATTCATAGACAAAGCAAGGAGGAGAGATCCACGTTGTTCACAACCCAAAACAAAAGTAAAAATATAAGCTAAGATGCTAAAAAGATAAAGGAAGAAGAGGAAACAAAGTTTCACTTGGGCCTCCATCAAAGTTAGCATAAAAAAGCTCTAAAAATCAAAGAACATATTTATAGCCTTATATATGTAAGTCAACATAAAAAAGCCCTATATATATATGTAAATCCCCAAGTATCATATATACTATGATTTATGTTGAAACTTATGTCAATCTAGTATTTATATACTGTGGTAGATATTGTTGTTTGTATACAACTACTTTGAATTTATGATATATACTATGCTATAAATGGAATTTATGATATATACTGCGATTTTGTTGAACATTGAATATTGAAACTTTTGAATGGTAGAACGATCTATTTCAAGACGTTTATATTTTATATATAGGTTAGAATATTTTCAAACATATAATACAATGTTAAAAGGTTTATTTTTTTAAAAAAATATGACTATGCTAGAAAAACCAACAACTTCTGTGAAACTAGCTGCATTTGAGTAAATGTCAAATATATTTACTAGTATGTTTCATATATTGGTTGGAACATTACAAACACTTAATACAATGTTCAAAGGTATATTGAAATAACAATGAATCCGCCATTAAAAACCAGTTTCTTGATATATCAAATGCGTTAAATGAAAAATAAAATTATATTAAATGCATTTCCCTCTCTAGTTAAAAATAGAAATAAATCTCAACTACTTAATATATAATAAATTCATTTTCTATCTCCAACATTAAAGATGCTTCGTTACTATGAAAAAGTATATAATAAACGCATTTTCTCACTCCAATCGCCCACCTCTAAGGGTAGTTTTGTCTGAAAATGACACTAAATCCCTTATGTGAAAATATCCAAATATTTGGACATTTATGAAAATAAGATTTCAAAATGGATTGAATCTATTAAAGGGATTAAAACCCTAAGGCACAACGGAAGCGAAAACACAGAACTTTTTTTTTTTTTTTTTTTTTTTTTTTTTTGCAAATTGGCATTTAAAATCAAAACAATTTTGCATTGAAATAAAAGGTAATAATGATTAAGCATGCTATTCCCATAAAATACTAAGTATACAGTTGCAAAACTTTTGACAATTCTGTAGAAATTCTCTATTGAAATGGGATTGAGCATCACCACTTGGAAACCTCCATATTCTTGCAAGGAATTGAGGTTATGGAGAATTGTGAGATTCCCTCTTTTGAGATTTGAGAATATTACAAAATGATTTTTTCTTTCTTTTCTCAAAAAGAAGAAAACACGAGCTTGAGAGTCTTTTTTCCCTTTGCAAAACAAAGCCCTTTTGTTAGAGAGAGGGAGAGAAAAACGTGGAATTGATCCCACGTTTTCTCGTAACTTCGAGTTAATTTGTTTAATTTTAATTAAATAAAATTTAATTAAATTTATTAATTAAATCACATTTAATTAAATTATCATTTAAATCATATTTAAATAATTTCCTCTCACATAACCTATAGTTTTAATGTGCATCTAATGTACATTAAATTTAACCTATAGTTTTGATTTAATCAATTTAATTAAAATCATTAAATTCAAAATTAAATAAAATAATTAATTAATTCTTCAATTAATTAATCATCCAATTAAATATCACATATTTAATTTAATTTCCCATTTGAATCATATTAAAAAAACATTTCTCTCATTTAATCTATAGTTTTAATGCGCATCCAATGCACATTATTTTTAACATATAGTTTTCAATATGAATCTTATTCATATTAGATTAATATTTGAACTCCTTTCAAATATTTCGTTCTCTCATTTATTAATTTTGAATCATATCCAAAATGAATAATAAAGTCTAAAATTAAACTTTATATTAAAATTTATCAACATACATTAAAAAATTCCCAATTTTGAATCTGAACATTTTAAATTCAATTTAATGGCAAATTACCTCAATACCCTTTACAACCTAGGAAGGGGACCTAATGGACCTACAGATCAGAAGCTCCAACGATGTGAGATTAATTGGCTAAACTCATTAACCAAATTAATCAATATTCGTTAACTGTGGGTACATTCCACTAAAGACCCACAATTGCACTCTTCTCACTACAAATATGTTTCTGTGTCCACGGATATAGACCAATAACAGCAAGTTAGTCCTTTACGAGTGTTCGTAACATCAGCTGGGTCAAATTACCGTTTTACCTTTGGGTTACCTCTACATCCTTAAGTATCAGTGCTCCTCTAATGAACAACCTCTTTATGGTCCAACCATTAAACAGAAACCCTTCTCGGGCTAGTGAAAGGGTTGGGCCCTTTGTTCAAGTCCTGGAGATACCACTTCAAGGAACACTCATCTATTTACCTTGATGTCGGGAATGAGTGAAATCAATCTTGTATGATTACGTTTCCAGCTACTCACTCAGTCTTATCCCCAAAATGGTAGGCATATTGAGTCGGCGAACTGACCACTCTCACCCATATCAATCAAAGGCCAATTCCTTGTGAACAAGAGTTTATAATATACTCAGGAGTAACACTAAGTTGCCTAGGTTATCCTACTACAATAGAAACCTAACTAGTTAATGGAGTTACATCTAATGGTTACTATTTTGCAGTCTGGTCTTGTGCAAACTCATTGCACAGGATACCCCCATCCACGTGTTTCCTACATGAATGCGTTGGATCACTACGTTTGTCTCAAATAAAAAGTGGGTCGTATCTATAATGTTACTAGGATAAGGTACCTAAATCTTATCCTTATACTATAGACCCTTTAGGTTGTATCTTGAACATTGATCTCTATATGTCTTTATATACAGTTCAAGACTCATAAGACAACCTGGGATGTTAGTTTATTAGATTTTAGGGTTAATAAGACAAAATTAAATAAAACATCAATAACACTTATTGATAAAAACATTAATAATTATTTTTTAATTACGGTCATTTAATTACATTCACTACCTACAAGTTTTAGGGTATAAAACCCAACAAACTCCCACTTGAACTAAAACTCTAGTCAGTGGGATGTACATTACATGAAACAATAGGGATGTAACAAATACAAAGTAAAATACAATAAACTAGGGTATCTCCGACCCATTACACATCTCCTACTTGCCCTAGATTACACAATGTACATATCTCGTAGACCTAGATTCTCTAGATGACTCTCGAACACTTTAGTCGAGAGAGCCTTCATAAATGGATCAACAATGTTATGCTCCAAAGCAATCTTTGTGACGATTACATCTCCTCGTTGCACAATCTCCAGTATCAGGTGATACTTCCTCTCAATGTGCTTTCCTCGTTTGTGGCTACAAGGTTCTTTCGAGTTGGCCATAGCCCCACTGTTATCACAGTATAAGGTGATCGAAAAGTTCATGTTTGGAAAAACTTCCAAATCACTTAGGAACTTCATTAGCCAAACTGCCTTCTTTGCTATTTCACAAGCAATTACATACTCAGCCTCCATGGTTGAGTTTGCAATGCATCCTTGCTTGATGCTACGCTATACTACAGCTCTCCCGTTCAGGATGAACATTGATCCTGATGTAGACTTCTTAGAATCCTTGTTAGTTTGGAAATCAGAGTCTGTGTATCCCGAAGAATCAAATTCTTAGATCCATATATGAGCATATAGTCCCTCATTCTCCTGAGATACTTGAGGATATTCTTAATTGCAGTCCAGTGGTCTAACCCTGTATTAGAATGGTACCTACTGACTATTCCCACTACATAAAAAATGTCAGGTCTAGTGTAGAGCATAACATACATTAAGCTGCCCATAGCTGAGGCATAAGGAATACATCTCATGTCTTCAATTTCTTGAGGTGTCTTAAGACATTGTTCCTTAGAAAAGTACTCCATGCTTGAAAGGTAATGAAACCTTCTTATAGTTTTGCATTGAATATCGAATCAACATCTTGTCAAATATAAATTTCTTGAGACATAGCTAGCTTTTTGTTCCAACAATCTCTAATGATTTAGATCCCAGAAACATATTGCGCCTCTCCTAAATCTTTCATTTAAAATTGGGCTGCTAGCCACTTTTTAACATTAGTAAGGTATCCTACATCATTCCCAATGAGTAGGATATCATCCACTTAAAGTACTAAGAAGGCTATTTTATCGTTGATGATTTTCTTGTACACACAAGACTCATCAATGTTTTGGTCAAAACCAAAAGATTTGATCGTAGTATCAAATCTAATATTCAAAGATCTAGATGCCTGTTTCAATCCATAAATGGATCGATTCAGTTTGTAAACTTTTTGTTACTGACCTTGGGCTATGAACCCCTCAGGCTGAGATATAAAGATATTTTCTTCAAGATTGCCTTTTAGAAAGGCTGTTTTGACATCCATTTGCCATATCTCATAGTCATAATATGTGGTTATGGATAAGAGAATTCTTATAGACTTAAGCATATCAACAGAGAAAAAGTTTCCTCATAGTCAACCCTTTGTTACAAGTCTAGCTTTTAAGGTCTGTACCTTCCCAACTACATCTCTCTTTCTCTTGTAGATCCATTTACACTCTATGGGTTTAACCCCTTCAGGTGGATTTACAAGATCCCACACTGAATTGAAGTACATCAACTCTATTTTAAGGTCTATGACTTTGACCCATTGGTCCATGTCTACGTCATTCATTGCCTACCTAGAAGACAATAGATCCTCAACACCATCATCTGGTATGACGACCTAAGTTTTAGTTAAACCCAAGTAGCAGTTAGATTGTGCTACAACTCCCCACTGCGTCGAGGCACTCTCAACGATTGAGAAGGACGAGACTGACTTGAAGTGTTAGTCCCTTCATTGACTCTCGATCGAGGATCAACATCATCATCAACAACTGTTGTTGATTCTTCAGTAGCTTCATTTAAAACTAATTTGCTTCGTGATTTATGAACTTTCATGTGGTCTTCTTCCAAAAATGCAACGTCTTTTAGTACAAACACTTTGTTTTCTTGTAGATCAAAGAATAGACCACTTCTCGTTTCCTTAGGGTAACCAACAAATTGGCATAATCTTGAACGAGGTTCCAATTTCTTAGGATTTGTCACTAGCACATGTGCTAGACAACCCCAGATCCTGTAGTAGCGCAGACTAGGTTTACGCCCCATCCATAACTTGAAAGGTGTTTCAAAAATACTCTTCGATTGTTTAAGATATGAACTGTAGTCTATACTACATACCCCCAAAATGAGCTAGGCAATTGAGCATAGCTCATCATAAAACAAACTACGTCTAATAAGATTCTATTTCTCCTTTCTGATACACCATTTTGTTGAGGTGTATCAGGTGCTGAGAGTTGAGATTGGATTCCATGTTTTATCATATAGTCTTGGAATCTTAAATCCATATACTCTCCACCCCAATAAGATCATTTTTTAATAGTCTTACCTAACAGATTTTCAACTTCTGCCTTATACTCCTTGAACTTTTCAAGAGCTTCAGACTTATGTTCCATTAGGTATAAGTAACCATACCTCAAATAATCATCTATAAGAGAGTTGAAGTATTCACACCCTCCTCGAGCTTTTACATTCATTGGACCACAAAGATCCGCATGTATGAGCTCTAATGGCTCTTTGGCTCTATAGCCTTTTCCATTAAAAGGTCTTTTAGTCATTTTGCCCTCAAGGCATGATTCACATGGAGGTAATGAATCATCTTCTAACTCACTTAGAAGTCCATTCTTTACCAATCTTCTGATCTTATCGAGATTAATGTGACCTAATCTTAAGTGCCAAGGATAAGTATTATTATTACTTGGAGAAATTATTTGCCTTTTAGTTTGAGTAGCAGTATTAAACATCTCATGATTTAAATATGCTTTTATTTCGATTAGTCGAACAAATTTGTACCCCATTTTTTTGAAATGAATGCTTCATTACTTGTGAAAAATACTGAATACATATATTCGATTAAGCAAGAAGTAGATACTAAGTCCTTTTCATTTTAGGAACAATGTTTCCTTTTCATTTTAGGAACAATGTACAAACTTTCTAAGAAAAGAAATCTATTCCAAAAAATAACTTTGCAGCTCCCACTACACGAGCTGAAATGGCCTCTCCAGTTCCAAACTTTAGCATCATTTCACCCTCAACAAGCTGCTGAAAGGAACCAATTCTCTGTAAAGAAGAACAAACATGATTAGTGGCTCATGAATCAAGTATCCAGGCGTTGTGATCATTTTCCACTAAACATGTTTCTAAAACAAGTAAATCACATTTACCTTCCTTTTCCTTCTTCTTCTCAGTAAGGTACTTTGGACAATTCTGCTTCCAGTGACCCATTACATTGCAGTGGAAGCACTTGCCCTTTTTGGCCGCCTTGGTCTTTCCTTTGCTCTTCCCAGTAGAGTGAGCCTTCCCCTTTCCTCCTTACTTCTTCTATACCTTCTTAAGATCAGAAGATGAAGGTACAGACTTAGTTCTTCAGGATGAACCCTTATGGAACTTTCTAGAATGGGCAACATTTGTCTCTTCTTCTACCAGTCCCTTATAAGAGACCGGTAGGTCTGCAACCATTCAGGAGAGTCGTTATGGTGTACTAGATTTTATTCATAATCGCATTACTGCAGAATTGAAGAAAGCTCTTCGGAAGAGATTCTAGAATAAAAGACACCTAACTTTGCTCGTTAATGATAGTACCGTTTGTTTCAGCCATGTTGAACTGGACCATCAGGTCGAGAACATGTTCTCTAACTGATTGGCCTTCCTTCATATGTATATTATAAATGTATTTGAGGCCTCGTGTTGGATCTGAATGAACGGTTGCCCAAACATACTCTGGAGGGACTCAATGATCTCAAGAGCAGTGAATATGGCCTCATGCTTCTTGTTGAGTACATCAGATAGACTCACCGAGATATAGACTTGGGCCTTCTCATTGGCCTTTGTCCAATGGTCATATGCATCCCTAACATTTAGGAACATATTTCAAGTGGGGACCTGAGGACAATCCTAAATTAAGACAAATGGTAGATCATCGATAATAAGAATCATATTCAAGTTCTATTTCCATATTGCCTAATTTTCGCCAATTAATTTCTCGTTTTTGAGTAACGCAAGAATTGAGGAAGACATGCTGAAAAACAAACAAACAAACAACCGTTTTAGTTATCTTTACCTTAACCCATCACACAAAACATCCATTAAGTTTAGCAAAATCAAGCAATCATAGAACTCTAAATAAACTATTGATTTGATTTTGCAACGATACTGCAAAGGTTTAGGACAACAGTTACCAAACTGTGATCAGCTATCCCTCTCCTGAATTGAGACTATCTCAGCTAATTACTAATTCCAGAATAACTCTTATTCCTATAGCTCTCAGCTACCATTAATTTGGTTAAGGATTCATTAACTTGTTTAACTCATCCTGTAAGTGTGACCCTTTCATTTTCAAATTTCAGAGGTACGCTTCAATAGGCTACCTTGTAAAGACAACTGTTGAAAATTAACCTAAGAAATCCTATCCATTTTTGGAGTTTGTGTTATTTCAAAATCTATGATCAGACCCTCCGAAGGGATGATCGCTCTAGGATGACACGCAGACAGATCATAAGAATCTCACAGTGCAACCTAATGAAGGAGATCGTAGGATACATTGACACATGACCTTCTCCTACTTACTCTGAACATTTTCCCTATTCACCTTGATATTGACCTATGTAAACACTTTCGAGGGGAGGTCGTGTCCAGGGTGACATGAAGCCGAGCATGGATCTCACGGTGTGAACTCTTAGGTGTTGGGATTGGTATCCAAATTCTCTCGGAGTCTCGTAGTTTGTAAACAGTTTGTACACATTGGTATTAATAAAATAAGAGTTATTTTGTTTGCATTTATTCATATCCAATAAACTAAGATCCATGGTTATTGTATGTACACTTAAGCATGTATGTGAAACATACAAGTGGATCATGCCTTAAGAAATAACCAAAATGGTCTGTAGTATCAGGATAAAGGAGGGATACCTTATCCTGGTGACACTGCGGATATGGCAAAAACTTGATACGTTGTTTTATGTGATGAAATTATGGAATGAGATGCGGTGATGGAAATGCGTTGAGCAACAAGCTTTCTCAGCAGAATCCAAGTATAAATCTCACTGAGTTTCCTGGTAAGTCCAGGGTCGAACTGAGGGACTAGGGAAAACGGTATGCGATGGTAATTTTCAAGAAGACTTTGTGGTAACTAAGAAAGTTATTTTGGGTTGTTATTTGCGGTAATAAAATAAATGAATGCGGAGGATTTGAGAAAAGTTTGATTATGCGGTAGATACATTGAGTATCCGGAGGAACGGGTTGAGAAGGTCTTTAGCTAGTGTTTCCTGGGAATGTGTCAAACTATGCGATCATGCTACACTCATGCGACAGCAGATCATTTTCCAATGCAAATGTGGTGCTCCTAGTTCAAGGACGCATGTGTTGAATGCAGCAATGTCCATAGAGCTTATTCCTAAGTCTCTACTATTTTCCTATGTGATGATGCAAGATGCACACAAAGACAAGGTGACTGCACACAATCATATCCTATCTATAGGATGCATGCGATGCGTTGATAGCAAACAATGCTTATTCTTAAGCTCCTATCTCTTGATTATGCATTCTAATCTGACTCTCCCGAGCTTAGATTCTAACTTGACTTTTCCAAGCCTAGATCCTGACCTTAGACTACCCTCCCGAGTATCTCTAATGGACGAATGATGCATACATAATACAAGATAATCTCATAGAATAAAGATCCCCAGTTAAGCTAGCTAAGTGCTTCTCAACCCATTCGACAGATTTAGCTACTCATGCGTAATAAACAGAGAGTGAACAGATATAAAGAAGTAAATTCCATTTTGATAGATAAGTCTAAGTACAAAATGACAATGGAAGATAAGGATAGAGAGCCTGGTAGAAATCTCTTGCTTCCCAAGGCTTTTACACTGTTAACTCTATTCTGTTGAAAAGATATTCCTGCTTCCGCAGGAGTTGGCCCTCTCTCTGATCTTGATGCTTCCGGCACTCTCCCAAGTTCATTCGAACGGTCTATCGGCACAATCTCGCTTCTCTCGTTTCCTCCTTAAAATAAAAGAAAATCTAAGAACAAGGCTATTTTAACTATGGAGAAAATTATCTAAGTATCCGAACTCCTTTACTAAATGTTGCCTTCGATATTTATAGAGCTTTGGGGTGAAAGGCGACTTCTCTCTTATGATTGCACAGATGGGATGGCTTTAATTCTTTGACTGATGCGCTGAATATTTATCACCGAAAGACTGAGTGTACTTGCTACAGTAGACCGTTAATGGCTTGTTAACTTAATTTGGACTCGACCTTCATCAGCTTTCTGTCCCATGATGATTAATTATGCTTTTCACTCAGATGCGCCCACCGAGTTGTGGCGGCTCTATGCGGCAATCCTTATTGAGCAAATATTTGTGAGCACAAATCACCGCAAAGCCTTGCGATAACGTTGCGCTCGACCGTTGCTTTCTTGTGATCGCAATTTACGCTTTGCGTCAATGCATATTCTGCACAAAAATACAATAGTTAATTGTTTTTATGCGATGAACGTATGCGACCGCAATGTTACAAACTTAATGCTTTTTTGACATAATCTTATATATTTTATCAACACAAACCTGCATTGTTTAATAACTTAGTACTGTAATAACGTGCATTTTTGCTCGTTATCACACCCCCGAATTTAAATAATGCTTGTCCTCAAGAATAAGCTAAAGATTTCTTTTAGAAAGTCGCCCGCAATCTCTTTTCCTAGATTTTTCAAGGATACTTCATTCCAATCCTATACACCAAAATTTCCTTAATTCTTATTCAGGTCCCTTCTTAAAATATTTCTAAAATCTAGGGCCCGCAAGTTTAACTTAAAAAAAAAAGACTTTATTGGATTCCATGATATCGCATGATTTATTTCAAAAAACTTTTTTTTTCTGGGGTGTTAACTGATTTTTATCCTTCCATATTTTTGACATTGTTATTTTTTTCTGACCTTGCGCTGATCCAAGTGCCTCGCCTTCGTTTTGGCTTGTCCCCACGTGTATCATGCGAACATC
The DNA here is from genome assembly GCF_027475165.1 of Benincasa hispida. Lineage (NCBI taxonomy): Eukaryota > Viridiplantae > Streptophyta > Magnoliopsida > Cucurbitales > Cucurbitaceae > Benincasa > Benincasa hispida. The sequence continues at coordinate 11,287,435 of NC_143478.1, forward strand.
CAACTACGAGCAAGACACTCTTTCTCAGACTAGACTCATACCTACTTGGCAGCAGAGTTGCGATCATTTATTTATGCATTGATCTTGGCGACTTACTTTCGTTTAGGCTTGCCCCCATGTGTGTCATGCAGACATCCAACTATAGGTAAGTGCCCTTCACAACTTAACTCTTATCAACATGGGTTTCCCCATTGCGTTGACAGTGGAGTTGTAATTCTCAAAATTTCCCTTTTTTTTATAGAGCTAAAAATAGCAAGGTCGAAAATAAATACCTCACCCTTAAATTTAAAATGCGGCAATGTCCTCATTGCCAATAGAGTGAAAGAAGTCATGCGATGTTCTTAGGAAGCTACGTAAAGAATCAGTTTGAAAGAAAGCTAGCAGACTACTAACTTCTAGAAATATTTCATGAGGTGACGGTCCTAAAATTAAGTTGACTCTAGTATATACGAAAAAATAGAAGCATGTGTTTTATCATTGAAATAATAATTGGCAAAGAGAAAGGATGCGGTGACTTACTAAATTTATCAATGTTGAATGATTGCGGTAATCAAAGAGGATGCGGTGATAAAATTTCAAAATTAAAATGCGATGCGATAGTGCAGAATTTGAAATAAAGTGAAGGAAAAATACAACTCCCAAATTTGCGTTATCGTCCGCATTGTTTGTTGACGCATCCTGCTTTGCGGCGATCTACTTCCTTTGGATTGCAGTGACGGAATAAAGTAGTTGCATCTTCGTGCAGCATCTCCGCAATCGTGTACCTTGATCATTTGCAAAGAGAACATTGAGAGGGTCAAATAATTTTAAACAAAACAAGATTTTTTACCGCAATCGTTCAACACCATTTTTTTTAGAAAGAAATAAATATGCGATAACAGATAACAATATTGTGATGAAAGTTCATGAAGTATTGATGCAGAGAAAGGATATTCAAAAGGATTACGTCCCTGATGAGGTACTTAGGGACTGCTTATTTTGTGGTGCAAGTTGGACTCTTTACGTCCACGATGACTTTTTCTTCTTTTCTTTGTCCTCTGGAATCTTAACTGCCTTGATCCAGAGCTTTTCCTTATTGATGTTCATTATGATTTCCCCCTTGTGCACATCAATTTGAGCGTGGCCGGTCGAGAGGAATGGTCGTCCTAAGATGATGGGCGCATCTTCGTCCGCTTTACAATCCAAAATGATGAAGTTTGCCGGCAAGATGAATTTATCAATTGAGAGTGCGGCGTCTTTCAACTCTCTTTCAGGATATATTCGGGATCTGTCCACAAGCAGAAGAGTCTCTGTCGTGGGCATGAGTGTGCCAATATTCAATTGTTTGAAGATTGATAGCGGCATTACATTTATACTCGCAAAATCGCATAGTGCTTGGCCACTGTAGATCCCTCCAATGGAGCATGGTATCGTGAAGATTCCTGGGTCCCACATTTTTTGTGGGATCATAACGTTTTGTGTTACTGCCAGTGTTGCGACCTTGTCTTCATCATTTTGTTTTTCTTTCAATTTTTGCGGGACTGGTTGTAGCTGGACTTCTTCTGTCTCATGTTCTGAAGGCTTGAAGGTGGAGCACCTTCAGGGTTCATCTTCTCGGGCTTTACCGAATTATAAGTCAACGGGTCCTTGGCTATTACCGCATTCAAGTTGGTCGTGATAGGTTCCTCCCTTACTTCCGCAGTCATTTTGTCATTTAGCAAGGAGACTGCTAAGCATTGTTCCTTCCCAGTACCCCCAGCGTTGCACGGAAACTCAGTTGAGCTCGACAAAGCTTCTTGCGGTCTGTTTTTGAGCTCGCGGGCAATTTGTCCCAGCTAAATTTCGAGATTTCGAATGGATCTTGCTTGATTCTGAAGCACTGATTCGTTCTTCTCAATATACTGCTTCAACAAGCTCTCTAAGGATGAAGATTGTGGTGTTTGCGAGCTGCTGACTTGGTTATGCGTTAGACCGTTGTTTCGCGGGAAAAATCTGGGTGGCCCTTCTTTTTGCGCCACTGGTTGGAAGCTTTGTTGTTGATTTTTCCATGCGAAATTTGGGTGGTTTCTCCACTTGGGGTTGTATGTATCGGAGTAGGGATTGTTCTTTATGAAGCATACTGACTACGGATTTTCTGGGCATTCTTCTATCGGATGGGCGTCTCCACAGATGACATAACTTGTTGTCGTTTGAGCAATTGCGTTGACCTGCCCTTTCTTCGCTCCAGTGTTATTGATTGCGATGCCTTGTATCAAACTCATCATCGTAGTCATTTGATTTTGAAGGGATGCGATGGCCCCGTTGTTTACGTCACTGTCTTTAATTCTTAATCTTTGATCGCTTTCCCGCTAATCCTCGTCATTTTTGGAAATGCGATCAAGTATATTTTTGGTCTTCTCATATGTTTTGTCTAGTAGACCATTAGCGGTTTCCGTATTGGCAGTAGTCTGCGAAGCAGGGTTCAGTCCTTGGTAAAAAATCTTCATCTGCAAGCAGTCTGGTAAGTCGTTATGTGAACAGTCTCTTACCAACCTCTTGAACCTCGCCCAAGCATCGCTGAGCGATTCGTTAGTTTCTTGTTCAAAATTCGTTATTAATTTCCTTCTCCGGGCATTCTTGATTGGTGGGAAATACTTCTTCATAAACTTTTCCACCAATTGTTCCCACGAAGTTATCTCCACCGGTTCGAGAGAATATGCCCATTTTCTCGCTTGATCGCATAAGGAAAATGGGAACAAAGTGAGTTGAACTTTCTCGGTGGAGATATTCAAGAACATAAAAGTGTTGCAGATTTCTATGAAGCTCCGGAGGTGGGCGTGCGGGTCTTCGCCATGCCTCTCTCCAAACTGCCCAGCAGCCTGGATCATCTGCAACATTACCGGTTTCATTTTAAACCTTGATCCGTCTAACGCTGGCCTCATGATTCCTGGAGAGAAATCGTAGAGGTTGGGCGACGCATAGTCCCGAATGGGTCTATTGCGGTCATTCGCTAGAAGGATGAGGTTGGCCATTATATTGTTTGCGTTTGTGGCCCTTTCTTTCGGTTGTTCTGCCATTCTTGGGGTTCCATCTTGTTGTTGGCAGTTGTCTTTTAATTGTCGTCGAAACGTCCTCTCAATCTTCGGGTCGTAATTTTCCAGAGATTGAGAGTTGCAAAGAAATCAGAAAAATTATCGTTAGCACACTGAATTGTTGAAGTCCCCGGCAACAGTGCCAAAAACTTGATGCGTTGTTTTATGTGATGAAATTATGGAATGAGATGCGGTAATGGAAATGCATTGAGCAACAAGCTTTCTCAGCAGAATCCAAGTAAAAAGTGTATCATGCCTGAATCTAACTGGGGTTCGCGGTAATGGAAATGCATTGAGCAACAAGCTTTCTCAGCAGAATCCAAGTATAAACACCACTGAGTTTCCTGGTAAGTCTAGGGTCGAACTCAGAGACTAGGGAAAACAGTATGCGGTGGTAATTTTCAAGAAGACTTTGTGGTAAGCAAGAAATCAAATAGTTGTTTTGGGTTGTTGTTTACGGTAATAAAATAGGTAATAAAATAAACGAATGTGGCGGATTGAGAAAAGTTCGATTATGCGGTAGATACACTGAGTATGCGGAGGAACGGGTTAAAAAGGTCTTTAGCTAGTGTTTCCTGGGAATGTGTCAAACTATGCGATCATGCTACACTCATGCGACAGCAGATCATTTTCCAATGCAAATGTGGTGCTCCTAGTTCTAGGACGCATGTGTTGAATACAGAAATGTCCATAGAGCTTATTCCTAAGTCTCTACTCTTTTCCTATGCAATGATGCAAGATGCACACAAAGACAAGATGAATGCACACAATCATATCCTATCTCTAGGATGCATGCGATGCGTTGAGAGCAAACAATACTTATTCCTAAGCTCCTATCTCTTGATTATGCATTCTAATCTAACTCTCCTAAGCCTAGATTCTAACTTGACTTTTCCAAGCCTAGATCCTGTCTTTAGACTACCCTCCCGAGTATCTCTAATGGACGAATGATGCATACATAATACAAGATAATCGCATAGAATGACTATCCCCAATTAAGCTAGCTAAGTGCTTCTCAACCCATTCGACAGATTTAGCTACTCATGCGTAATAAATAGAGAGTGAACAGATATAAAGAAGTAAATTCCATTTTGATAGATAAGTTTAAGTACAAAATGACAATGGAAGATAAGGATAGAGAGCCTGGTAGAAATCTCTTGCTTCCCAAGGCTTTTACACTGTTAACTCTATTTTGTTCAAAAGATATTCCTGCTTCCGCAGGAGCTGGCCCTCTCTCTGATCTTGATGCTTCCGACACTCTCCCAAGTTCACCGGAATGATCTATCAGCATAATCTCGCTTCTCTCCCTTCTGCCTTAAAATAAAAGAAAATCTAAGAACAAGGCTATTCTAACTATGGAGAAAATTATCTAAGTATCCGAACTCTTTTGCTGAAGGTTGCCTTCGGTATTTATAGAGCTTTGGGGTAAAAGGCGGCTTCTCTCTTATGATTGCACAGATGGGATGGCTTTAATTTTCTGACTGATGCGCTGAATATTTGTCACTGAAAATCTGAGTGTACTTGCTACAGTAGACCGTTAGCGGCTTGTCAACTTAATTCGGACTCGACCGTCATCAGCTTTATGTCCCATCATGATTAATTGTGTTTTTCACCCAGATGCGCCCACCGAGTTTTGGCAGCTCTATGCGGCAATCCTTCTTGAGCAGATATTTGTGAGCACAAATCACCGCAAAGCCTTGCGGTAACGCTGTGCTCGACCGTTGCTTTCTTGTGATCGCAATTTATGCTTTGCGTCAACGCATATTCTGCACAAAAATACAATAGTCAACTGTTTTTATGCGATGAATGCATGCGACCGCAATGTTACAAATTTAATGCTTTTTGGACACAGTCTTATATATTTTATCAATGCAAACCTGCATTGTTTAATAACTTAGTACTGTAATAACGTGCATTTCTGCCCGTTATCATCCACTTTGTAGAGGTTTACAAGTGTTGTAAACTATTACAGATGGTCTGAACCTGACCATTTATGTGGAGACATGCGAGTGAGGGTTTTCTATACAAAGAGTTTGTATAAGACCGGACTACGAGATGATTACTCTCTTTATACAATGCCGTTGATAATTGAGACTTATATCTCACTAAAACAACCATAGGTGACATGACCTTGGTCCTGAGTGTTTTGGGAACTTCCGCCTATGAAGGCAGTCCTTTGATTAGTATAGGTGAGAGTGGCTAGATTGTCAACTCAACAAGCCTACTTTTTTGGGGATTTGTCTGATTGGGGAGCTGGGAACTCAGTTACACAAAATGGAATTCACACCTTCCTCAGTGTAGGGGTAAATAGATAGATTGCTCCCTTAAGGGCTGATTCCGGGTCTTGAACATAATGGCCACATCCTCTCTTTGGAAGAGAGGACCCAGTCATAGTAGGACTATGGCTTATTGTTCATTAGAGGAATCAATGGTACTTAAAGAGTTAGATGTAACTACAGGGACAAAATGGTAAATTGGCCCAGCTGTACTTACGAGCGATTAGTGAAGGGTTATCGCACTATATGCCTGTTAGTGTCTGTTTTAAGACTATAATTGTTTGCGTTCATTCAAATTGCTCATGGAAATCCTCGTGTTTGATTTCCTTCATTAGGAACATGAGAGCGTAAAAATGATATATCTTATATACTATTTTTCTCCCACTAAAATGTTCTAATTATTTTAGGAATTTGTTATACTTAACTAAATTCCCGCTAATGAATCTACATAAGTCTATGCTTATTATAACTCTTATAATAAGATCTTTATACTGAAGTTCTAGGTATATTAAACCATTTAATTTACCTAGTCACATTGCATGCTAATAGGACCTCGGTTAATTCAACTCAGGTTCCGATCCAATTCCCAATTAGGAGGTGTAACGTAAACCATCAACTTAAATACCTTCTAGACAGAACTGTATCGGTTGAGTTCCCTTATAACCTTAATCCTATTTGTCCTACTTAGTCAATTTTAAAACTATTTTAAAAGAAACTAAGTAAGTATTTTAATCTAATTAGAAATGTGATCTTATGTCTAATTAATTTTAAATAATTTAAAATTAATATGTTTTTCTTAAGATCTTAGGTTTGCATACAACTTTTTGTTATAGGTTAATGATTGCTAATCATTAATTTTTATAACTATTATAAATTTTAATGATTAGTCCTATAACATGCTCACTATGATTTTAATTAATTAACAATCATATTCTAATTAAAAATTTAATCATATTACAAGTATGTCATGACTTTAATATAACCATTATATTAAGTTATGGATGTGTCATGCTCAATGCATATTGATTTTCAATTAAATATAACATTTATATAAATTATGAAAATCAACCAAGCATATTCATATACATTACTAAATATAACTAATTATATTTTCTTAATATCATGAAACATGCTTCTCCAATTTCATATATTTAACATATCACATACATTAAATAAATCTTGAAATTATAAATCATGCATTTCAAACCATACATTATAACACTCATAATATATAAAAATGCATGAACATGCTTAACCTAAGGTGAGATTTATTTAAATGACATCCCCAAAGCATTTAAAGAGTAAATGAACTTGCAATTTTAGCCCATAAGATAAAATAAAGCCATAAATTACACGAATTTAGTTAATTTTATCCTAAAATTTCTTCTGCCGCTCTAGAATTGGACCAGACCAACCTGAACCGGCTTGAACTGGATCACTAACCTAGGAACCAAGCCAACCCAACTGAACCAAACTAGAACCGCAGTCAAACGGGACCCGCTTTGCTAACCTTAATTCTCTACAAAATTATGCAAGGATGCACAATGTTGGTAAAATTTGCGATTTTTTGCCAAATTGGTCTCAATCTTCATCGACACGAACCTTAATTCTAGACCCAGACTTACGAAGGAACTATTTACAACAATAATGCCAAAAAAAAGCATAGGGATCTTTACATTGATCATATAAAAATTGTAAATCTAAGGCCAAATATTGTAGAAAACATTCCATTGCAAAACATAACATTCATAATGTAGTAAATTCCACAAACCAATGAAAAAAAATTTAAATGGCCAAATTGATAATATGATTTGGCTCAATTGAAGGAATGAAAACCCTAAGGCACAACGGAAGCTAAAACACAAAACCATTTCGTTTTTTTCTTTTCAAATTGACATTTAAAATCAAAACAATTTTGTATTGAAATAAAAGGTAATAACGATTAAGCATGTTATTCCCAAAAAAGAGTAATTATACAGGAAAAAACCATACCTTACAAACCTTTTCACAATTATGTAGAAATTCTATGTTGAAATGGGATTGATCCCATGTTTTGTCGTAACTTCCCTAAATTGGGAGTTAATTTGTTTAATTTAAATTAAATAAAATTAAATAAAAATTAATTAATTGATCATTTAGATCATATTTAAATAATTTTCTCTAACATAACCTATAGTTTTAATGTGTATCTAATGTACATTAAATTTAACCTATAGTTTTGATTTAATCAATTTAATTAAATTCAAAATAAAATAAAATAAAATAATTAATTAATCATCCAATTAAATATCACATATTTAATTTAATTTCCTATTTGAATCATATTCAAAAAACATTTCTTTCATTTAATCTATAGTTTTAATGTGTATCCAATGCACATTATTTTTAACCTTTATTTTCAATATGAATCTTATTCATATTAGATTAATATTTGAACTCCTTTCAAATATTTCGTTCTCTCATTTATTAATTTCGAATCATATCCAAAATTAATAATAAAGTCTAAAATTAAATTTTATATTAAAATGTATCAACATACATTATAAAATTCCCAATTTTGAATTTGAACATTTCAAATTCAATTTAATGAAAAATTGCTCAATACCTTTACAAGCTAGGAAGGGGACCTAATGAACCTGCAAATCAGAAGCTCCAACGATATGAAATTAATTGGCTAAACACATTAACCAAATGAATCAATATTCGTTAACTGTGGGTACACTCTACTAAAGACCCACGCTGCACTCTTCTCGCTACAGATATGTTTTCGTGTCCACGGATATAAACTAATAACAACAAGTTAGTCCTTCATGAGTGTTCGTAACACTAGCTGGGTCAAATTACCGTTTTACCCCTGAGTTACCTCCACATCCTTAAGTATCAATGCTTTCTAATGAACAACCTGTTTATGGTCCAACCATTAAATAGAAACCCCTCTCAGGCCAGTGAGAGTGTAGGGCCCTTTGTTCAAGTCCTAGAGACACCACTTAAGGGAACACTCATCTACTTACCCTGAAGTCGGGAATAAGTGAAATCCATCTTGTATGATTATGTTTTCAGCTACCCACTTGGTCTTATCCGCAAAATGGTAGACATATTGAGTCGGCGAACCGGTCACTCTCACCCATACAAATCAAAGGACTATCCCTCGTGAATAATTCATAAGATACTCAGGAGGTAAGACTAAGTTACCTAGGTCATCCTATTGAAATAGAAACCTAACTAGTCAACGAAGTTACATCTAGTGGTTACTATTGTGCAAACTCATTGCTAGGATACTTCCATTCGCATGTCTCCTATACGAACACGTTGGATCATTGCATTTATATCAAATACAAAGTGGATCGTATCCATAGTGTTATCAGGATAATACACCCAACCTTATCCCTATTATAGACCCTTTTAAAATCCTATTTTTCCTTATGAGTTCTCAATTTTTCTTATTGTTTGTTGAACTTATTTTAAAAGCCTATTTTTCTTTGGAGTTCTTCAGTATTTACTTTTGTTTTAGTTTTATTGCGATTAACTGGTTGGGTTTTCCGAGTTTTGTTGTTTCTCATATTGGTAGGAATTGGTTGATGTATTTATGCTTCATTCTTTGGATCAAAATAGTAGATTTTTTGTGTTACTATCACTCTTGTTCAAAAGTGTAAATATATCTGAACTTTTTAGTTCCATCTCTTATGTGAAATTTTGAACCCTTGTTGTTAACCCTTTCTCACTCAAGCTGTAAAGAAATGTTGTTGGGATTAAGATAAGCCATGGAAGAAATTGTGGTATATATAATGTCATGATCTAATTATTAAAATTATATTTTCTTTTTCCTCAATTCTTGGTTGTCTCAACTTCTTTTTGCTTCTTCTTTTTTATTCTAAGGATTCTTTGATGGATCATTTCTATGTGAATGTTTTGTTTGTTCGTTTCTACTTTCTCTGTAATCATAAAACACCTTTCTTCTTTCAAAACTTAACACTATTGTCTTTGACCTCTTATAATCATTTCAAAACTATTTTAAAAGTAGAATTATTTTGGATTTTCAAATAAAATGAGGACATGAAACAATGAACCATGATCTACAATTGTGTGAGAATCTAAATTTCCATTCTAAATTACTGCCACATCCTTATAAATCCCAATTTCAAGTTCAAATTTTTTGTATTTTTTTAAATTTCAAGAGTAGTTTTGTAAGGATAATGAAATATCAATAGTAGTATTGCAACTTTTAAAAGAATAGAGGAACTTTCTAATAAATGAAAAAGTTTAATAATATTTTTTATAATGAAAAAATATGATTCATGGGTTTTGAGTTTAGTTTCTATTTAGTCTCTAAATTTCAAAATATCACACCTTCATCTTGAGTTTTTAGTTTAATTTTCATTTGTTTTTATTATTTTGATTGTAGGGGTGAGTGAGATATAGTTATCTTGCATTATATTTATGATATTGTGAGTTTGGGTATAATTCCATAGTTGTAACATTATTGTGTGTTTTTTTCATTCTTTGTTTGATGCATTGTCTAAGTTCATGAGTGTTAGAAGACATTTTATATATACTATATGTGGCACAAAAGTTTGAACAATTTTAAGTACAGGTTCGACTAATAAGTTAATCTTACTTGTGTTCAAGAATAGTTAGTTTAAGACTTGGGTGTGAGAAGAAGATAAGTATATTTATGCTATTTGTTTTATAAAATTCAAGAATGATTATTTTCATTGCGTATTATCATTTGGAACTAATTGTATTGTTTTCACTCTAGGTGCATATTTCAAATCGATGCATGAGGAAAGAAGACTATGTTTTGGGTATGGTTGGATGATTGGCATAAAAAACATGCATGTATTACGATGAAACTACTTTGAAATTTCATTTCTATCTTATGCGTACTGATAATTTTCTTTGTAATTGTTATAGTATTGGTTGGCGAATAATATTTTCTTTTATTATGTTGGATATTTTGTTGCTGACATGATGTGAATATTTTTTCCTTATTGGTGGCAGATTTCCTAGGGTAATCTTTTCCTTATTTGTGTTGTTGTCGTTGGTGGCTCTCTTGCCTTATGAGGCTTGCTCTTATTTGTGCCCTCTGCGTGGTTTTTGGAGTAAGCCGTTTTTCTTGCAAGAGGTGTACTGATTGACATTAATTCAACAAAAGGTTCATGCATTCGGATTGTTGTTTGTTCTCTGAAGAAAAAAGAAGCACGACTGTTTTTTGAAGCTTGGGTTGTCCAAGTAGACTCGATATAGTTCTGTAGGAGAGTGCTGGTTCAACATTACTTCAACTAGCAGGTGGAAAAGGGGTGAAGTTGTTACTATGGCATCAGATTTAAGGGAGCATAAATCTACATACTCATCATAGCAGTATCAATGTTAAGGGAAACATAACTTTCTCACTAGTGTTCAAACATGAGTAAACTGACTCTATATAATCTCAGTTGAAGTGTATGTTGAAAAAATAAGCAACATTCTAGTGGATCTCTTTTCACCTAAGCGGAAAGCCTCCCAGACGTAGGTGTGATTTCATCGAATCGAGTTAACAACTCTCTATGTGCATCTCTCTTACTATTTACTTCTATCCTTTTTGTTTTTCCTCTTGTCACTAACATCTGTACTAACTTTTGGTAGTCTTGTGATCCACTCTTATTCAATTGGTATTAGAATGGGTTGACTTCTTATTCATTGAGTTCTCAATGGAGTTGATCAGGGAAGGTGAATCCACTACACGGCCACCAGTTTTGGATGGGATGAATTACTCTTATTGGAAGGCTCGAATGAGTGCCTTCCTTAAATCTATTGACAACAAGTCTTGGAAGGCGATTCTTACTAGTTCGTCACATCTTACACTTACTGACAAAGATGGAGTTGTAAGTTAGAAACCTGAAAATAACTGGAATGAAGAGAAAGATCAAGCCTTGCTTGGAAACTCGCGAGCCTTAAATGCTATATTCAATAGTGTCGATCAAAACATCTTTAGGTTAATCAACACATGTGTTCCTACTAAAAAAGCATGGGAAATCCTTGAGGTAGCCCATGAAGGAACCTTGAAAGTAAAGATGTCAAGGTTGTAGCTCTTGACAACCCAATTTGAGTCACTTAAAATGCACGATAATGAGAGTATTGTGGAGTTCAATGTGTGCCTCCTCGATATTGCTAATGAAGTCTTTTCCCTTGGAGAAAAAATTCCAGAGGAGAAACTGGTTTGTAAAATATTACGATCTTTACCTAAAAGATTCGATATGACGGTTACTATTATTGAAGAGACACAAGATATTAGTATCATGAAAATTGATGAATTATTCAGTTCTCTTCAAACGTTTGAAATGACCTTTGATGACAAACAAGAAAGAAATGTCAAAGGAATAGCCTTGCAATCCTCGGTGAATGATGGTGAACTACCAAGCAAGGTTAAAGAGTCTGATGAGAGTCTAGCTCTCAGACGATGGGACAAGTGCTTAACCCCTCATGGTCCCTATGCTCCACAGCATGACAAAGACATGAATAACATCAACAATAACAATGCTTTAAGACAGGGAAATCGATTTACTAAAAAGATTGAAAGCAACAAAAGAGGCAATAGTGGTCAAGGCCCTCGCGAAAGGAACTTCAGATATCGTGAATGTGAAGGTTTTGGGCACTTTCAAGCTGAATGTCCTAACTTTCTTAGAAGGAAGAAAAAAGGCTTCTCAGCTACCTTCTCAGATGAGGAAACAAACTCTGGCAGTGAGTCAGATGATGAAGTGCATGCTCTTTTGGGAAATCTCTCTTTTGCCTGTCTTGAAGATGGTAAGATATCTTGTCTTGATGATTATATTTCAAGATCCCAGTCTGACAAAGCTACTACCTATCATGACAAATTATCCTATGAGGAAGTTTATCAGATGTGGATTGAAGACTCAAAGGTTTTAGCTATTCAAAAGGAGAGAATTGCATATTTGATTGAAGAAAACTATTTAAGCATTATATCTAACCTAAATAAAGTGTTACATGTCATCAAGGATGACCTTGAAAAGATGTCTAAATCTGTTTGGTTGCTCAACTCAGGCATATATGATCTCAACAAAATTTTATCCTCAAGAAAGAAGGTCTCGAATAAACAAGGCATTGAACTCAGCAAGTCTAGGAATCATCTCTACAAAGGAGAATCCTCTCACTTTAACGGGTTTGTCCCTACCAAAGGCACCATAATGTCTGAGTCGATGTCTAAAGCAAGTGAAGAAGCATCAAACCCTCAAAATTCATTAATAAAGAGAAAGTGGATTTGTCACTACTGTGGTAAGGAAGGTCATATTCGACCGTACTGTTATCAATTAATAAGAAGAATGAGTGATGCTATGGTGGAATTATCCCAGGTTTCTTACCCGAGGAAGATATGTCCAGAAATCTAAAATGGAATTGAGGGTAAAAAGGGGTTCTCCTAAATTTGAAGATAAACTTTGTGTTGCCTTCATCTCTCACCGTGCCTCATCAAAAAAGGACTGGTACTTCAAAGTCATTGCTCACAACACATGACAGGTGTGAAATCTTATATTAAAAATATTCAACCCTGTGGTTCCGGTCATGTTACTTTTGGAGATGGAGTAACAGGAAAAGTTCTTGGTAAGGGTCAACTGTCGTATCCGAGATTTTCGCCTCTTGAAAATGTTATTCTTGTTGAAGGGTTGACAACTAATTTTATCAGCATAAGTCAACTATGTGATCACGTTCATTCAGTAAATCTCTCCAAAGAAAAATGCCTTGTGACCAATGCAGAAAATGTGACTATCATGTTAGGTATGCGCTCATCTAATAACTATTATATCTGGACTCCTAATGTTTGTTTTGTTGTTTGTCACACAACTCGAAACAATGATGCTACTCTTTGGCATAAGCGGTTAGGACATGTTAATCTTCACCCTATCAAAAGGACTATGTCTGAAAATGCTATTCTTAGGATACCCTCCTTATCTGGAGACAGAGAAGCTGTGTGTGGTGACTGTCAAGCTGAAAGACGAGTCAGAGTTGCCCATAAGAAAGTTCTCGTGCATATTACCAAACAAGTGTTATAATTACTTCACATGGATTTGATAGGGCTAATGCAGGTGGAAAGATTATGGGAAAAACAATATGTTTTTGTCTGTGTTGATGACTTCTCAAAGTTCACATGAGTGCGTTTTATCATAAAAATCAGCCATTTTTCAAGTCTGTTTAACACTATTTCTCCAACTCCAGAGAGAACAAGAGGCACAAATTGTAAGGATCTGGACTGATCATGGCAAAGAGTTTGAAAACGCTCAATTTGATATCTTTTGCAACTTAGAAGGTATTCAACATGAGTTCTCATCTTCTATAATCCCTCAACAGAATGGTGTTGTTGAAAGGAATAATCACACCCTTTAGAAAATGGCAAGAACTATGTTGCATGCAAAACGTGTGCCTCTACACTTTTGGGTTGAAGCCTTGAATACAACTTGTCAAATTCACAATTGATTCTCTATTTGGTTTGACACTCTAAGCACAAAATATGAAAGTAGGAAAGGACAAAAGCCAAATGTTAAGTACTTTCATGTGTTTGGAAGTACTTGCTATATTCTTTCATATCAAGATTCTAGAAAAAAAATGGTATACCAAAAGTTGATGAAGGTATCTTTGTTGGGTACTCGTCTTGCCTATCGTGTCTTTAACAAGCACACTCAAAATGTTATGGAATCCATCAATATTGTTGTTGATGACTTGCAAGATACTGAGCATCCCTTTAAAGAAGATAAAGATCATGGTCTTACTCCTTGTGTTGTTGCTGATGATAGAGACATCAGTTCTCCTATTCCATCGTGTAGCAATGTGTGTGAAACTGATAATACTGAATTGGTTGGTGCTGAGAACAAGGTGATTCTTTTATCTAGTCATGCACAGAAGAATCATCCTCTTAGTAACGTAATTGGTGAATTAAATATAGGTGTCCGTACTCACAAAAAGGAGAAAGTGGAATATCTCAAACTGATCGAAAACGTTTGTTTCACCTCCCTTATCAAGCCAAAGAATGTTAACAAGACTCTGAAAGACGAGTTTTGGACGAATGCTATGCAAAAAGAGTTAAGTCAGTTTCAGCGAAATGAGGTATGAGAATTAGTTCTTTGATCAGAGTCTACAAATGTTATTGGAAATGGATCTTAAAAAAAAATTCGATGAACATGGAACTGTTACTCGCAATAAGGCTCAGCTTGTTGCCTAGGGATATACTTCAGTAGAAGGTGTTGTCTTTGATGAGACATTTGCCCCTGTGGCTCGATTAGAGGCTATTCGTCTACTTTTTGGAATATCCTCTATGCTTAAATTTAAATTATATCAAATGACTGTTAAAAATGCCTTTTTGAATGGTCTATTGAATGAAGAGGTTTATATTGACCAACTAAAAGGGTTTATAGACTCGTCTTATCCTCGGCATGTGTACAGACTTGAGAAAGCTTGTATGGTTTAAAATAAGCCCTAAGCTTGGTATGAAACATTAGTAGAATTCTTACTACAAAAGGGATATCTAGAGGAAGTTTTGATAAAACTCTGTTCATAAAGAGGACTAGAGGAGATTTTATTATCACCCAAATATATGTTGATGACATTGTGTTTGGCAAATCACCATAGTCTCTTGTAAATTAGTTTGTTGATCAGATGAAAGTTGAATTCGAAATGAGCATGGTGGGATAGCTAATGTATTTTCTTGGCCTTCAGGTTAAACAACTCTCTGATGGGATATTCATATCTCAAAGTAAGTATGCTAAAGGTATGCTTCAGAAGTTTAGCCTTGAGAAGGCTAGTCCCAAACGCACTTTAGCATCGCCTCATGCAAAACTTACCAAAGACCTCGATGTTGCAAATATTGATGAAAGCTTTATACATGAGCATGATTGGAAGTCTTCTTTATCTGACAGCCAGTCGTCCAAACATAGCTTATGCTGTTGGTATTTGTGCTAGATATCAGTCAAATCCGAAGACAAGTCATCTGAAAAGTGTCAAACGGATTCTCAAATACATTAGTAGGACAGTGGACTATGGCTTTCTTTATTCCTCCGATATGAATGGGTGTTATCGTAGGCTATTGCGATGCTAGTTGGGCTGAAAATTCAGAAAATAGAAAAAACACCTATCGAGGTTGTATCTTTCTAGAGTAAAATCTCATATCTTAGTTCAGCAAGAAGTAGAATTGTGTTTTTTTTGTCAACTTCTGAAGTTGAATATATAGTTGTTGGTCATAGTTGCACCCAACTATTATGGATGAAACAAATGCTTCAGAAGTATGTTGTTGTACAGGATGTCATGACCTTGTTTTGTGACAACATGAGTGCTATCAACATTTACAAAAATCTTGTTCAGCATAGCAGGACTAAGCAGATTGATATCAGACGCTACTTCATTAGAGAACTTGTTGAGTCTAAGGTTATATCTCTTGAGCATGTTAGTACTAATAAATAGATTGCGGACATATTCACCAAACCATTGGATGCCTCTCAGTTTGAATCATTGTGTGCAACTCTAAAGGTTTGTCAAATTACTTTATAACGATTAATTGATATTTTGGTAAGTAGAGAGATTTGGGCCACAATTCAAATTCATCAACCCATAATTAATTATTACCATATTTCACTTAATGTGATTTATTCTTTAAATTCAATTTTTTTCCTTCGATCTATTAGCAGTTCAAATTTCAAACGGTTGTGGTGTTGATTTTTGCCCTATTTCTCTGATCACGTTAAATTCAACTGTCTTTCTATATTTCTTCCTCAACTGTTGCAGTTTCTAATGGTACTCATACTTCCGACAAGAGAGTAGTTAGACTGAAGCAAAAGGCTAGTAGAAAATAGCATGCTAGTTCGAATGTCTCACCGGCTAGGGCAAAAATTCCCGAAGCTTCCATTGAAGAATACTCCTCCAAGAGATCTCGTATGGACTCGTCTCTCTTTGATATCCCATCACAAAGATCGAGGGAGACTGATGAATATGTGCCTATTGTCCAACCCACTTTGCATGTTGTCGATTTCACTCTATCGAAGCCCTTTGACATTCATCCGTGTGCGATGGTTCTATGGGATGACTCTACTATAAAGAATGCTAACGATGATGTGACTAAGCCTTGTATGAGTTCTGGCTGATGATCAGAATCTATTGAGTACCTTTAGTGCTAAAGAGGGTGTAACAATTCCAATATCCCTTTTTCTTCTGATATTAAATCTATTCCTATTTTTTGTACTGTCAGGTCTGAGACTGTTGGTGATTCTGATGCGCCTAATGTTGTTGTTGATACTGATGTTCGCCTTGATAAAGTCATTGTTGTTGCTCTAGTAGATGTTAATATTGATGTTGATCCTGATGTTGATCCTATTGTTGGTCCTGATGTTACTGATAATGTTGTTTTTTGCTTTTGCTCTTGTGATCTCTTCGTCTACCATTGAGAAGGTTTCTAATGTTATGCCTAATGTTTTGACATTCTCCTTGACATGGGGGATTCTATTGTTCGTTTTGAGCATAGTCTTGTGCAGTGTTCTCTAGTTGCTTCTTCTACTTTCCTTGGTGACTAGGTTGTGGCTTCCTCCCCTTCTACTAATTTTAATGGCAAGCAGTCTGTCTCTGGCTCGAGTTCCTCTACCATTAATGATAATGTTCCTCTTGCCCAATTGGGCAAGTTGAAGAAGAGGGCCTCTGCAGATGTTCCTGCTAATTGTAGCTCTTTTACTCGTACCCATTCAAAAAGAACTCTCCCTAAGCAGAAGCGTCCATACTTTGATTCTGATTCTTCTATGCAAATTTCTGTTTTTAGCAGTGAATATGATATTGTTGTTGTTAGAGACAAGCCTGGCACAAGAGTTGGTCATCGTAAAATTCCACCTAATGTCCATTCTGTGCCTATTGATGGGATATCCTTTCATAGCAAAGAAAATGTTATGAGATGGAAGTATGTGGTGCAGAGGCATATTGCTGATGAGAAGGCCTTGTCTGACTAGACTAAGACATGTTTGGAAATTGTGGAGCTCCTTCAACATACTAAGCTTCTCAAAATTGTTATGGACCTTGGTCCTTTTTATCTTCAGTTGTTGAGGGAGTTCATCGTCAATCTCCTTCCAAGTTCAATGATTCCAACTCTTCTGATTATTAGAAGATCCATATCAAAGGAATTTGTTTCACCATTTCTCTTGCTATCATTAATACTTATCTAGGGGGTGTTGCTTCCCCTTCTTTTAAAGAGCCTCATCCCTCTACTAAGGATTTTGTTGCTGAGCTTACAGATGGTACTCGGTCTAAGTGTCTGGTCAATTGTCTACCTCCACCCTTAGTGTCAAGTATGTTATTTTGTTTTGAATTGAGATTGTTAACTAGTGTCCTTCAACTCAAAGGTCTAGTATTTCTCCTTCTCTGGCCAATCTTCTGTATCAGATTGTAACGTTGTCTACATTTGATTTTTAGGTTTTTGTGTTTAATCAACTTTTTCGACATGTTGACTCTTTTGCGATCAAGCTGCATGTCTATTTTCTGCACTTAGTTTCTAGTATTTTGTTGTCTCAATGCCCTGCCATCTTTGGTTCGAATGATGATTTTGGCCCTACTCCCAAGTCTCTTAATCTTAGTTATGAGATTTTTCAGGGTTTTCATGTCCCTAACATTGTGCATAACATCTATCCTCCCAAGAATTATGACATTCCTCTCCCTGAGGATTTATAGGCTTCAAAAGGTGGTTTATTGATTCCTACTGAGCTTGGGATTCATGTCTTTTGCATTTTGGTCTCTGAGTCACGTACCTTGAATGCTGTTATTCGTGATCTGATTGACCGTCGTGTTGAAATTAATGCATTGATCCATCTCCTAAGTGTGGCGCTTTCGCAGTCTAATGATGCCTCATCTTCTTAGCCACCGCCATTAGGTTGATTTTCTTCTTGGCAAAAGGGAGAGATGTGTGGTTATTCTAGTTTTATTTTATTTTTCTTTTGGTTGTTATGGTGGTTTTTCTTTTTTGTTTTGGACTGCTCTTGTTGTCGTTCCTTTTTTGTTTGCTGCTGCTCGGGTTGTATCTCAAAATTTAATTTGATTAATAAAAATGGCGCATTCTATTTCTTTCTCCTGGTGTGTCTAATTGGTTTGCCAATAAAAGAAAATCTTATACCAAAGAGGGAACTTGTTGTAGTATTGGTTGGCAGATAATATTTTCTTTTATTATATTGGATATTTTGTTGCTGACTTGATATGAATATTCTTTATTTATTGGTGGCAGATTTGTTGGGTGATCTTTTCTTTATTTGTGTTTGAAGGAAATCAGACATGAGGATTTCCATGAACAGTGGAAGGATCATTCCAAATTTCAATTGTATTTGAACATTAACAATTACAGTCAAGAAATGGAAATATACAGTCGTGCATAAAGCGAAATTACAGCATGTTTTTCTAAAGATCAAGGGAAGAAATACACATACCTTTGAAGACTCATCTTCAACACCCTTGATCACGAACGCTCATTCACAACAAGACGACAACCACAAACGCTTGAACACTACGACCGCTACACTGCACGATCACAGCGACCACGAATACAACGATCACCTAGATCACAAACACAGCGAACGACCTCCAAATAGCCTCGACTTAGTCGAGTTGAGTATGACACCACCACAATGGCCACCTTGGTATTCTCAGTGTGAGAATCCAGAAGTGTGTGCTTTATGTGGATTTGGTTAGAGGAAGAACAATCGTGTAAACGATTGAGCTAGTGGGAGATGTCGAAGTCTATTGTATAGACGATGCCCAATCGTTTATCAAACACTATGCGATCGTTTAGCTAAAGCTGCACGATCGTTTAGCTCATCGTCCAACTGAGTGTCTATCGTATAGAAATACTCCACGATCGTCTAGTCTCTCCAAGCTGTCATTTAGCAAATTTATTTGACAACCTTTCCGTGAGTAATTTTCGAGAATGGAAATCTCAAAACAACAACTACTAAATTTAGGTTATCTCACGGTTACCATGAAAACCACCAATAGCCTCCCACTCAATTGGTTATTAGAGAAAAAGAGATAATTATCCAATAATTAATATTATTATAAATATATGTGATAACCAACTTACCATACTATATTTATAACTTATAGTTTTTATATTTCATCTCATGAAACATATAAACCATAGCTCTTTTTCTATTCCATGATACTTAATGTAAATCTCATTTACATTAATCCTCCATTTGATGTATCTCATACACCATACCAATCATATCATATATAATCGAATTACCTCTTGTCAATTTGAACATTTCAAATCAACACTAAGAATTGATTCTCAACTTGAATCCATTGAGCTACCAAGGGGACCTTATGAACCTGTAGCTCGAAGCTCCAATGGTACATGAATAATTGACTAAACTCTTTAGTCACGGGATCCATCATCCGTTAATTGTCAGACACTCCACTAAAGACCGATAGTTGAACTCTCCTTACCACAAATATATTATGTGTCCATCTTAACCAATCAATAGTGTGATAATCTTTCATAGATCGCTTGTAAATATAGCTGTGCCAATAACCATTATGCCCCTGTAGTTACATCTAACTCCTTAAGTACCACTGATTTCTCTAATGAACATAAGTCATAGTCCTACTACTACTGGGTCCTCTCTTCTAAAGAGAAGTTGTGGCCACTATGTTCAAGCCCCAGAATCAGTCTTTAAGGGAGCAATCTATCTACTTACCCCTGCTTCGGGGAAGGAGTGAATTTCATCTTGTGTAACTGAGTTCCCAACTTCCAAATTAAACAATTCCCCAAAAAGGTAGGCATGTTGAATTGGCAATCTGGCCCCTCTAACCCATACTAATCAAAGGACCCCCCCCTCCCCCCCCTCATAATATATCCGTTAACTGTCAGACACTCCACTAAAGACCGATAGTTGAACTCTCCTTACCACAAATATATTATGTGTCCATCTTAACCAATCAATAGTGTGATAATCTTTCATAGATCGCTCGTAAATATAGCTGTGCCAATAACCATTATGCCCCTGTAGTTACATCTAACTTCTTAAGTACCACTAATTTCTCTAATGAACATAAGTCATAGTCCTACTACTACTGGGTCCTCTCTTCTAAAGAGAAGTTGTGGCCACTATGTTCAAGCCTCGGAATCAGTCTTTAAGGGAGCAATCTATCTACTTACCCCTGCTTCGGGGAAGGAGTGAATTTCATCTTGTGTAACTGAGTTCCCAGCTTCCAAATTAAACAAGTCCCCAAAAAGGTAGGCATGTTGAGTTGGCAATCTGGCCACTCTAACCCATACTAATCAAAGGACCCCCCCCTCCCCCATAATATATCCGTTAACTGTCAGACACTCCACTAAAGACCGATAGTTGAACTCTCCTTACCACAAATATATTATGTGTCCATCTTAACCAATCAATAGTGTGATAATCTTTCATAGATCGCTCGTAAATATAGCTGTGCCAATAATCATCATGCCCCTGTAGTTACATCTAACTCCTTAAGTACCACTGATTTCTCTAATGAACATAAGTCATAGTCCTACTACTACTGGGTCCTCTCTTCTAAAGAGAAGTTGTGGCCACTATGTTCAAGCCCCGGAATCAGTCTTTAAGGGAGCAATCTATCTACTTACCCCTGCTTCGGGGAAGGAGTGAATTTCATCTTGTGTAACTGAGTTCCTAGCTTCCAAATTAAACAAGTCCCCAAAAAGGTAGGCATGTTGAGTTGGCAATCTGGCCACTCTGACCCATACTAATCAAAGGACCCCCCCCCCCCCCCCCCCCCCCAAAGGCAGGAGTTCCCAAAACACTTAGGATTGAGGTCCTGTCACTTATGGTCGTTTAGGTGAGATGTAAGTCTCCAGTATCAACGGTGTTATATACAGAGATGAATCATCTCGTGGTCCAGGTCTTATACAAACTCTTTGTATAGGAAACCCCCGCTCCACGTCTCCACATGAATGGTCAGGATCTACCATCTGTAGTAGTTCACAACACTTGCAAATCTTTACAAAGCAGGTCGTATCCATCGTGTCACCAGGATCAGAAATCCCTCCTTAATATTTATACTACAGATCTATTTAGGTTATCACTTAAGGCATGATCCACTTGTATATCTCATATACATGCTTAAGTTTATATATGATAACCATGGAGCTTTATTAATTGGATATGAGTAAATGCCAGAATGAAATCTCTTACTTTATTTATAACAATGTGTATATATTACAAACAATGAAACTCCGGGAGAATCAGAACACCAATCCCAACAATCTCCCACTTGTCCTAATGCTTCGGGAGACTAATGTACAATACAATATAAATACATGTACAATATACAATAAACTAGGGCATACCCCAATATCATCTCCCACTTGCCCTAGACAAGATGCTGCATGTCCCACAGACCCAGGCTCTCCAAGTGACCCTCGAACACTTTAGCCGTGAGAGCTTTTGTAAAGGGATAAGCAATGTTGTGCTCCGACGTGATCTTCGTGACTATCACATTACAGCGATGCGCAATCTCCCTGATCAAGTGGTATTTCCGTTCTATATGCTTACCTCGATGATGACTCCAAGGCTCCTTCGAATTTGCCACAACCTCACTGTTATGACAATAAAAAGTGATAAGCAAATCCATATTTGGAAAAACTTCCAAATCTGTAAGGAATTTCCTCAGCCAAAAAGCCTTCTTAGCTGCTTCACAAGTGGCTACATATTCGGCTTCCATAATGGAGTCCGTGATGCATCCTTGCTTGATGCTTCGCCACACTACAACCCCTCCATTCAGAGTGAACACTGACCACAATGTCGATTTACGAGAATCTCTATCGATCTGAAAGTCAGAGTCTGTGTATCCTGTAAGGATCAAATCCTTATCTCCATACACAAGCATGTAGTCCCTTGTTCTCCGAAGATACTTAAGGATCGTCTTGACTGCCGTCCAATGATCAAATCCTGGATGGGACTGATACCGACTGACAATCCCTACTGCATAGCAAGTGTCGGGTCTGGTATACAACATTGCATACATTAAGCTTCCAACAGTTGAAGCATAGGGAATCCGTCTCATTTCCTCAACTTCGTGAGGTGTCTTAGGACATTGATCCTTAGACAAGATGATTCTATGCCTGAAAGGTAACAAACCCCTCTTGGAATCTTGCATCCTATACTTGACCAACATTTGATCAATGTACGATGCCTGATTCAAGGCCAACCTCTTGTTCTTACGATCCTAAAAGATCTGGATCCCTAGAACATACTGTGTCTCACCTAAATCTTTCATTTGGAACTGGGAAGCTAGCCATTTTTCTTACTATTGGTGGCTCTCCTGCCATATGAGGCTTGTTTTTAGTTGTGCCCCCTGTGGGGTTTTTACAGTAAGTCATTTTTCTTGCAAGAGGTGCACTGGTTGATAATAATCTAGCAAAAGGTTTGTGCATTCAGATTGTTGTTTTTTTTCTGAAGAAAAAAGAAGCACGATTGTTCTCTGAAGCTTGGGTTGTCCAAGTAGACTCGATATAGTTTTGTGGGAGAGTGCTGGTTGAGTGTCCCTTCAACTAGCAGGTGGAAAAGGGGTGAAGTCGTTGTTGAGGCATCAAATTTAAAGGGAGCCTAAATCTGCAGACTCATCATAGCAATATCAGTGTTAGAGGGAGCCTAACTTGCTCACTAGTATTCAAACATTAGTAAACTGACTCTATGTAATCTTAGTTGAAGTGTATGTTGAAAAACTAAGTAATATTCTAGTGGATCTCTTTTCACCTAGGCAGAAAGCCTCCCAGATGTAGGTGTGATTTCACTGCATTAGGTTAACAATTCTTTGTGTGCATCTCTCTTACTATTTACTTCTTTCCCTTTTGTTTTTGCTCTTATCACTAACATGTATACTAGTTTGTGGTAGTCTTTGAATGGTCTCTTACCGAAGAGTTCCATGAGCGCATTCGGATCGCTCCAATTTCACAGTGATCGAAATACAACAATATACATTCAAACGTACAGTTATGCAAACAAACAACAATTTTCGGCATGCTATGAACAAGATATAACAAGGGAGAGAGTGCCATACCAGTTGAAGACAGTCTTCAAACTTCGGAACTCAATGCAGTGGAAACCTCTACCCGATCAACCAACGCCCAGCAGCAGCGTTGACTATAGCGGCACAAATAACCGCACGAACATGAACGCCGCGTGGACAACACTACCAGAACAGAGCCCCGGGTATTCTCGGAGTGAGAACCCAAAGCGTGGTCTTTGGTGAATTTGGTAGAGGAAAGAAAAAGCACAAATCGTGTAGGCGATAATCAAGTGGGAGGAAAAAAAACGCTATCGTATAGCAAGATGCTTGTCGTTTAGGAAATGGTATACGATTGTTTAGCAAACTCATCACACTATACGATCGTTTAAGAAAGCTATCCGATCTTGTAGGAACTAGCGTGCGATCGTTTAAGCGCGACGTGGATGATCGTTTAGGTGAAGAGCGACTATCGTCTCTCGAAATACTTAAGCAATTGTTTACGATTCACCAGCACACTTCTCTTTTTCTTTTTGGACGGGCGACTGAACGAACGATTTAAAATGAAACAATTTCATTTTTATTTCATCAGTTACAATAACCGACACATTCTCACTAACCCACGTCCGAACGTGATAAATTGGCTTAATTATCATATAATTAACCAATTAATTAATTAATAATAAATATAATCATATTATATTTTTATCCTATAGTTTGATATCACATATCTACTATAGTATTTTCTCCTCTACTTGATATAAATCATATTTATATATATTTTTCTCCAAAATAATGTATCTCATACATTTAGCCAATTATATCATATATAATAACCAGTCCAATTATATCATATATAATCGAACTTTCTCTTATCAGTTTGAACATTTCAAATTAACCCAAATATTGGTTCTCGACTTTATCCAAGCTACCCAGGGGACCTAACGGACTTGTGGCTCGAAGCTCCAACGGTCCGTGAATAGCTGACTAAACTTTTTAGTCACGAAATCCACAGTCCGTTAACTGTCAGGCATTCCACTAAAGATCAACAGTTGAACTCTTCTTACCACAGATAAATTTTTGTGTCCATCGGATATAACCAATCATGAGTACGATGACCCTTCACAGATGCTCGTAAGTACAGTTGGGCCAAATTACCGTTTTGTCCCTGTAATTACATCTCACTCCTTAAGTACCACTGATTCCTCTAATGAACAATACAACATAGTCCAACTATGTGTGAACACCTCTCGGGCCAAGAGAAGGTGTGTGATGCCACATTGTTCAAGCTCTGGAATCAGCCCTTAAGGGAACTATCTATCTACTTACCCCTTTCTTGGGGAAGGAGTGAATTCCATCTTCTGTAGTTGAGTTCCCAACTCCCAAATCAAATGAATCCCCAAAATGGTAGGTTTGAATCGACGACCTGGCCACTCGCACCCATACAAATCAAAAGACCGCCTTCAATGGCAGAGTTCCCAACTCACTTAGGATTGAGGTCATGTTACCTATGGTCATCCTAGTGAAGTGAAGTCCTGCCATGAACAGTGTTATATAACGAGACGTTAACACTTCATTGTCAGGTCTTATACAAACTCTTTGTATAGGACGCCCCCGCTCGCATGTCCCCAACATGATTGATCAGGATCAAACCATCTATGATAAATCACAACACTTGTGACCATTCCATAAAGTGGGCTGCATCTGTAGCGTTACCAGGATAAGATTTCCCTCCTATATCCATATACTACAGACCATTTTGGTTATCACTCAAGACATGATCCAGTTGTATGTCACCACATACATGCTTGAGTCACATACAGATAACTAGGGATTTTATGTTTATTGGTTTGTGGTAAAGCAAATAAAACAAGCAACTGAGCAAAAAACAAGATGTGAAGTAAATATCATATATTAACAACACAAGCGTTCGTACAAACTATTTACAAACTACAGGACACAAGACTTTAGGGCATCAACCCCAACAGTTTTGTGATTGACTCTTTTTCAATAATGAAATAGTTAATGTCTTGTGGTCATATTTTATTTAAATGAAATTTAGACTATGCAATGAAGTTTACTTCAATATGTGATGGATTGTTTTGATTGTAATTATGCTTGAATTTTGATCAGATTCTCAAATATTATAGCTGCAACTTTTTTTTAGAAAAAAATAGCAATTGCGGACGAAAAGCGTCAACAATATGCCTATTTCCCAATGAATAAGATCAGCAATGATTGTATCTTCCGATGCCAAGCTACAACATCATCAGTAGATACTAGCAATATCCTGACTCCAGTGTCGGGAATAGGCCTAAAAACCAATCAATCCTACATAACAAACAACTCCAGACGGTGTTCTACTTCGTTAGAATATATACGACATCGGTATTAATAACTCCCGATGTCATGACTAACTCTCGACGGTTTCCTTTAGAGCTTTGACATTCGTTCTCCCGATTGATATCTCGCGACTACATGGTCGATGATATATACGACGTCAAGAGATCATTCGCCGATGGTTTTTTTTGCAATTACCTGACGGTTTTGGGCATCGAAAAATACCAATATCTTTGTAATGTTATACTCATAGTATTAAATTCCCATCGACATGTCGATATTTCCATTGATATTTCTACGTTTACATAAGTTCGATATCGAAATGAGAACTGAATCGATAGTTCCATTATATCTAGAAAAATCCACGAAACATAATAATTAAACAACAAAATATCACTAAGATAAATATAATATAAATAACAGACATGTTAACTTATTGAAAAATTATTAAACATTCATTTGCTAATTTAAATTTATTTTTTTGAATTTTTTTAATAATTTTTCTAGAACTATCCATCGAAATCAAAATTTTATTGATATTTTCATCAAAGTTTCTGTAAGATCGAGACCTCGACAATATTTTAAATATTGGTTATATTGTATTTATTTTATTAAGATTTTAAGTTTGGTGCTTATGATTTAATAGTTAAGTCTTCTCATAGAGGTCGCCAAATTTGCTTTGTTTCAATGGACTCCATTTCCCCAGACTTGTACCAAAACGTCGTCGTTCTGCGTCATGCCGATCGTCTCGATTTCTCCGACCAGTCATGGGCGGCCACGGCAGCCCGTCCATGGGACCCGCCCCTCATGGAAGAGGGGCTTGTCCGGGCCTTCAATATGGGTCGGGTCATTATGAACGATCTCGGATCCTCCATCCACCGGATTTTCGTCTCTCCCTTCCTTCGTTGCCTTCAGACGGCCGCCCAAGCTGTCGCCGCCGTCGACGATGTTTCTACTGAAACTGCCACCCCTGATTCCGCCGCCCCCTTCCAACTCAAGGTTAGACTCCGGTCCGGCTCGAATTTCTTTTTCCCTCCATTATTGTGTACTAGTTGGAAGACCGCACCTGATTTCAAATGTTTGACTTACTTTTTATAATTAAAGTTAAGATTTAAATCGTTCCTGAGTAACGTCTGTTTTAGTAGTTCAACTTTGAATATTATTTTATTTTGGTGTCTAAAACTATTCATTCTAATCTCTAAATTTTTAAAAAGTGCTTATTTTAATTCATGTTATATTAAGATTTTGTTAACTACAAAATGATAAGGTGGTTTGTATTTTTAGATAACTAGCTACCAATTAAGTTAGTTACATTAAAAAAATCTAGTGTTCCACTTTTAAATAAAGTGGTAAATCGAGAGAATTTAAAAGTCATTTTTAATTCAAAAGTTCGGTCGTTCAGTATTGGTTGTTGATATTTCACTCTACCTTCATCTTGCTTAATACATTTAAAGCTTAGTCATAAAAAAATACAAACTATTTCACATTTCTATTGAAAAGTTAACATAATTTTAATTGTAGGGTCTAAATTAAACACATTTTAAAAGTTTAGGGACTACAATAAATATTTTTGAAGTAGAGACCAAAATAAAATAAGATTCAAAGTTCAATAACTAAAATATGATTCAAACCTAATTTTAAATTTTATTTAACCCTCATTTTATAAACTTCAAATCTATGATATACTTTGTTTGATTACTATTGTATAAAAAATATATAAAACTTATACGAAAACATGAAAATTTTTGACAATGAAAATTTTTGACAATGAAGACACGAAAAATGCATAAAATTATTATCATACGAAGAGAAGAATTTAGGACAAAATGAGGAGATAAAAATTCCACTCTCACACACATTTTATACATAGTTTAAATTTATGGAGATGGTAAATGAGAAGTTGAAATTTCAGGGACATTTAGGCTAGATTGAGTTATTAATATGGATTGAGTTTAGTTTAGAGAGTTAATTTGTTTGTGAAGTTAAATAATATATGTTTGGTTTTTAGAGTTGTTTAGTCAACATTTAGAAAATTTGTATTTGAAGTGGATGCTTTGATTTCAAAATTTTGTGGAATTTCTAATTTTCAATTTCCCTCAAATTTGCTATGAGATTGAATAGGAATATAACAAATTTTCTAGATTTGATGTCAAATTTAGATAGCTTGAATCTGGATTCTATATTTAGGATAAAGTTTGAAATATATAAATTTAATAAGGTAAATGTTATATTTTATCCAAAATTTGGGTTAATTTGGAATACAATTATGTTTTTATTTTAATATATATATATTTTTTTGGTGAGTGGAGTTATCCAAGAAAGAGAGAGAGGAAGATAGAACTTTTCCACAAATGTGGAGACTTTTAATCATGCACATTGTCGAAGTTGATAGAGTTTAGTTATTTAACAATATGCCGAGAAGTATGTGAGCCAAACAACGGGTCACACATTTTAACTAGCTCCACGCAACTTAAATTGGTGGACCAAACATTCCTTATGTTTCCATTGTTTAATTCATTTTCAATCTAATTTTATTGTCTAGATTTTTATATTTATTTTATCTTAATTTTAAGGTCATTTGTTATTGTTTCATTTTTAGTTTTATGTTTTTGAAATTTATGCTTGTTATCTCTCACTTTTACAATTATGTTTTTTATATTTATTTTAGAAATACTTGAATTCCTAGTTAATTCTAAAAACAAAAACTACTTATATTGACGCCTTGTTTAGTAACCATTTGAATTTTTGTTTCTGAAAATTAAATTTATTATCTCTCAACATCTTATAGTGGTTTACATTTTTAATAAGTAAAGGAGTTGCATTTTTCTTAAGCAAAGGAGTTGAATTCTTAACCAAATTTCAAAAACAAAAACAAGTTTTTTAAAATTTTCAAATTTTGATTTGATTTTTTAAAATACAGAAAAAAGTAGATCATAAAATAATAAATTATCTGTAGGCTCAAATTAAAAAAAAAAAAAACTTCAAAAAATCAAATGATTACCACACAAGTCTGATTTCAACCCCAATGAATTTGCTCATTTCTGTGTGTACGTTTGATATGTTTTATAAAGTAAATATAGATGAATATATATTATAATAATAATATAAAAAGGGCAAAAAAACCAGCGTATTTGGTCAAAATTTAAGGAGTACTTTTAACTAATTGAAAACACTTTCATGATAACCGTTTTATTAGATTGCACCTAAAAAAATTAGAATGCAAGATTTTGGTCCACAGGTGTCTATAGAATATGGGTTATGTGAGAAGCTAAACCACAAAGCAATCCCACCTGAAGTGGCTCCAATGGATTGGAACTGGGGTTTCAATATCACAGACCTTCAAACAATATTGCCTACCGCTTCTACAGACCATTCTGTGGAACCTATTTATGAACAGGTACAAACAAACAAAACTAGTTGGGGTTTATTTCCTAACGTTTCTATTTTCTATTTTCTGTTTCTTGTTCTCGTTTGTCATTTTCAAAGAAACAAACATGTTTAGTAAATCATCTCATTTCCTGTTTCAATATCTCACTTGATCATGATCAGATGCCACAATTTGGAGAGGCTCCTACGACGATATGATCGAGATTTCAACAAGTTTTCAAGACTGGCTGATAAATACCATTCCCAGAACATCATGCTCATCACTCATGGTGAGCCATGGATCAATATAGGTATAGCAATAATTGTGTTATTTTCTTTTTCTCTGTTGTTTAAAGTATGGCTGCTTGTTTTTAGGCATAGGAGTTGGAGTTGTTTCTACAGTTCTGAAGGACACAAGGGTTGTTCATTTGATTATTGTGGATATGCTATCCTGAGGAGACCCATTTTTCTCACCGGTGATTCATTTGTTGCTGGAAACTTTGAATTGCGTTCACTTAATGACACTGCTGGTATCAAATTTTCCAAATGAGTTTAAAGCTAGCTGACTCAGTGGATGGTCTCCTCAATCTTCACTATTCTTAGAGCAGCTTGTGGTTGTAACTAGTGAAATACAACCTGGTCGATCTTGGGTTCGATTCTTTACTAGCTCGAGTCGCACAAGAGCTTTATTTCTGTACTTGCAGCAAAGGTCACAGCTAGAAGTTTGTTTGTCAGTGATGAAAAACTCTATACCAGAATTCGGAGCTTTAGTGTATTGAGGATCTTTTGGGAAGTTTATTATATCAAGTGATCTTATCTTTAGCTATACAAGAGCCTGTTATGACTGCCAAAGTCAATTGTAAACACTAAAATGAACTGTATGGAGAATTTGGGAAATGCAAATAACTGCATAATTATATATTTCTGAAAATCAATCTTCAGCATTAGCAACCTGATAGAAAATAAAACAACAGTAGGGGTAGGGGAGGGGGTCACATTGGTTAGACTTCACACATCACTTTCATTTTCTCTCCTTGACAATTATCAGTATCATACCAATATCAAGAATTTTAGACTCATTTATTCAAAGAAAACCCAAAAATAGAGAGAGATCAGCAGAGAGATATTTTGACAATCAAGGCAGGTGCAAACAATAGAGAGTGGCAATTTATTCCCAATGAAAGATATAGTTTCATTCTTTTTCTGGATTTGGCATGTGTTTGATCCCATCTTGCCCTTCTCTAAGTATCACCTCAAATTTCCCAAACACAAACGAATCGCCTTTCCGAAAAACAGGCCTCCGTAGTTCAACAAATGCACAATACTCAACTCCATACACGATCGTATCTTCCATAAACGTAGAAACCGCAACTCCAACCCCTTCGCCTGAAAACACACAACATCTTAGGCACAAACCATGGGGACGAGATATGACAGCTACCGAAAATACTACTTACCATGTGTGACAAGTAGCAAGTTCTCTGTCGGGTATTTATCAGCGAGTGTCTGGAACATATGAACGTACCGACGATGAGTAACTGCTGCTGACCCTTCCCAAGGAAGCATCTGAAGTTTTCAACAAACAACCTTTAGTTAAACAGAGCTAAAAACAAAGGCAAATACATTGAAGCTTCATTTGATAATGACTTCATTTGGCACTATCTACCTCTTTATGTACGCGTTCTGTGGAATGGTCAACGGTGCCACTGGGCAAAATGGCTTCAAGCTGTGGAATATCAAAACCCCAATTCTCATCCTTTGGAGCAACTTTTGGTCTGATTGCTTCACTGGTTAGCATCTCACATAGTCCATACTCTATAGAAACCTACAGTAATATGATCCCAAAGTGTCAAAATTCAACATTTGCAGGAAAAAAAAAAAAAAAAAAAACTGTACAAAAAGAGACTTGAGTGCAACAATCTGAAACTATTGGAAGGGTAAATTTTCCGTCAAAATTGAAGATTTGACACAATCTGAAATCAACATCAAAGTTAAACAAGTCAAGAAGAGTAGTTTTCTAAATAATGAATAAACTTCTTGGAGTCCTACTTTTCAGCTGAAGACTTGGTCATCTGATATCATAATGTTAAGATCAATCATGAGAAAATTAACGCAAGTGAAGACTCTATTTTCTAGTTTCCAATTATTTCGCACTTCAGTTCTCAATTTTGGGGAGAAAAGTGAGACTAATCTCAAGGTTTTTTTTTTAAAAAAAAGACATATATATATAACAACCAAATTTGGCTTTTAAATATATTACATGAACAGTACACAAAACAACTTTTACCATTCAAAAGCATAATAATTAGACAATCATCTGAAGCAGCAATTATTGAAAATGAATTTTTTCAGTACCAAAGAACAAATCTTTGTTTCAAAAAGTTGAGAAGAACTTTTCAACAAGCCTTTTTCCAAACAACAGTGCAGGCTATAATTATATAACAAAGTAGATGTCATATCACCTTCATCTGTCAAAGTCAGAGATTGTTTTGTGAGTTTGGTTTTTCACCTAAATCAAACTATAAACCAACTATTTTTTAAAGCTATTTTATGTTTAAGCCCAACTCAAGTTTCCCTGAAATGTGGCTGACAATTTTACCAAAAAATCTAACAGTATTCAGAGTGGCAGCAAACTCAAAAAAGGACAAGAAAAAGACAAGATAAAGAAATTTCAGAGATATGTTTATTACTATACCGAGGAACAAGAAAATGTCATCCTTATTTTATATCTATTAAATATCTATTGATATCTCCGACAATTTGTAAAGGTAGAAAATTGAACTCCTGACCTGGATGATAGTGCAGATGGACGTAACTACGTTCATGTTGACTTTATTTTATTATTTTTGTTTAAACTAAAAAAAACGTCATAAATAAAAATATATTAATATCAACATCGGAAATAAAAATATCTTAATTATTAAATTTTGTGACTCGCAGATGTTGATATTGCTTCGATATATTAGAAATATTGAAATCTCTATCTCAAGAAACTTTCATTATTACCAATTCCTTATCTGTCTGAATATACAAAAAAATGTCAAACTGAAATCGACCCATCGAAATTCCTCAAACGAAAACCCAGAACCAAAAAAAAAAAAAAAAAGAAAAGAAAAATCGGGAAATTAATGTAAAATTCCTAAGGCAGGCATCATAGTTGAGAACAGAAGAGAAGCAAAAGTCAACGATGGAGATGGTGAAAATTGGCTGACCTTGAGAGTGGTGGAGGGATTGGCGTCGGCGGCGGAGAGGGCTTGGAGGAGTTGGGCGGCGGTCTGGACGCAGCGGAGGAAAGGGGAGACGAAGACACGGTGAAAAGAGAAGGGGAGAATGTTGAGGAAAGTCCGACCCGTATCGAAGGCCCGAACCAGGCCGTCCTTATAAAGGGGCGGGTCCCAAGGCCGGACGGCGGTGGCTGACCATGACCGCTCGAAGTTGTCGAAACGGTCGCCGTGACGCATAACGACGACGTGTTGGTAAAAGTCCGGCTCGGCGTTGCCATTGGATGAAATTTCCATACCGGAAATTGCTTTTTTCTTCTTTTTTTGTTTTTGTTTTACTGTTTGATTTTGTGAAATAGCGAAAAAGTCTAACAGGCCACAGAGTAAAAAGATTTTAATGATGAATCTTCGTACTTTGTGAACGCCGCTTTATATATAAGAAAACATATCTCAATTCATATATTTATATATTAAAGGCTATAAAGTTGATGGTTCTAAAACTCAATTCTTATTGTATTAAAAATCCTATATGAACTAAAGAAAAAAAAAATTGACCATAGGTTTGGTATGTTGTATCAATTTTATATTTTTTTTTCAAAAAGATATAAATTAAAATATCATTTTGATTATTGTAATTTTATTTGTCTAATTTTAGTTAATATATTTTTAATAAATCTTAAATTTAAGACCTTAAAATTAATTTTTATCGAAATGAATAAAACAACCAACTTTTATTTTAGTGCAAGATAAAGACACTATATAGATATAATTTTAAACTTTATAAATAAAATTCTAATAGAGACTAATTTTTTTTATGGGAAAAAAATAAAAAAAAAAATAGATAAACCAAAATAAAATGGAATCGTATAGGAAATATATATTAACTTATATGATTGATTAAAAAAAAATAGTAAGTAAGTGGGTCCCACCGAAGTTGTTTGAAGTATATGTGCATAACTCTCTTTCTCTCGCGATCGAGAAGCATTTGAATATATGAAATGTGTCTCTCTCCCACCAATTTTGAACAAATCAATGGTTATGATTTTTATTAGGGTCGGTAAAATTTTCCATCTCCGTCTCCATCCCTCTGGGGGAGTATCTCAACTCTCTCTATATATATATGTATGTTTATCTCGAACGAGAAGTAAACAAAATGTCTATGTTAGAGTTTCATTTTAAAGCCGCACATAATTTTCACGTGTAATATGACTTCTTAAATGTAGGGATTCAAGGGATAGTAACAATTTTTTTTTTAATTTTTTTTATTTTTAATAGAAGTGATTTTTCATCTTTTCGTCATCTTCAAAATTTCTCTACTTATTCAAGAATAATCAGAGTGAGACTTTTCTTGCTCATTTTGGTAGGATTTTGAATATAAGAAATAATTTTATTAAGGAGATTTTGACTTGGTTTTAAAGAGATCAACAAATCACTAATGCAAAATATAAATTGATTATATGAAAGTTTGAAGTTTAAATTGATATAATAATTAATTTGTGGTTTTGATTGATATGACTCAAAAATTCAATAATAAAAGTTTTTTTTTTGGTCATATACTCTTGAAATAAGAGTTTTTGTCTTGCAGATTTTAGGCTTGACAAACTTTTGGGACAATATGAGTTCAAACTGAGCTCAAATTATATTCATTTACGTTCATTTCAATATGAAACTCTATTTTTTCTAGTTCAACAATTGTAGAGTGGAGATTGAATCATCTATTTTAATATGATATCTAATTTACTAAAAAAAAAAATCAAAATATTATTTAATTTTAACAATCAAAGTATTGTAATTAATGTGTGAGGTGAGGAATCGAATCTCAGACCACAAAATTGATAGTATGAACATTATACCAGTTAAGCTATGCTCTTGTTCCCACACTTTTCCCTCTCCCCTCAAAAAAAATTTCTTCTAACTACCACTACGATCATATTAAAGTTAATTAGCAATGTTATAAATAAAAACTTTTGTATATAGACAATAAGCCTCTACTTATTTGCTTTGTATAAAGCTCTTGATATTACTATTAATTAATCATTAGGGAAAATGATATATATAAAAATTGAATAATAATAACAAACTAATTTATATCTTGAAGAATACAGATAATTATAGTGTAAAAGTACATAATGTATACAATAACGGTGTTCAAAAGTAAGCCCGACAAAATCACAAAGCTTATATTTAGTATGATACTATCTAACGTTCCTCCATTCAGATGATCGAGAATTATATAGTGTTCATTGCAAGCTAGTGATAGGAAGAACTTATCGTTGAAGCTTTTTGATTATTCTCTCCACTCATAATCTTGTGGTTTTACTTTTATCTATTATTTGATTTATGATTATTTGCTTAAATAGTTATGATGTTAATATATTTAGGAAAATACATGCTCTAAATTAAAATTTTAATTTGAGAAAAATTAATGAAACGACTAAAATGGTTATTATTTAGTTTTTAAAGTATATAGTGAGTAAAATATAAACTTTGGAAGGGAAATTTAAACACACAAATTCAGACCTAGTTGTTGTTAGTATTATTGCTATTGTTAGTATTCTTTTAATTTAAAAAAAAAATCAAAATGACGTAAGAGATGCTTATGTAATAAATGGATGTAATTGTAAGACAAGTCGAAGCCTGTCAATGACGTGTTCGTATATATATTTAGAATTTGTCACCTCCATGTATTATTCTTCGCAATTTCCAATATTAATATATTATTACAATATTTTATTTTCATTTAATTTTTGAGATATACAACATTTATTTTAAAAGTTTAAATCCTATTTTACTTTCTCAACTTTGAATTTTATTCTATTTTGATTTTAAAACTTTTAAAAACATCTATTTTAATCTCTCAATTTTAAAAAATATTTATTTTGATCATTATTTTTAAGATTTTGTTAATTCTATACAGATGGAATCTATTTAAGAATAAATTCCATCTAGTATGGGTTGAGCAAGATAAAGATAAAATATTGAAGGACCAAAATCTGGAATACAAAATGACTTTTGAAATCTCCTATAGAAAATCGCATTATCATCTAATTCAAAATTGAAACACTAGATTTTTAAGGATGACTAACTTATTTGGCAGTCAAGTTATCCAAAAATACAAGTTGTCTCATTATTCTGTTTAAGAGTTAATAGGATCTTAATAGTAGGGAACGAACAAACCCTTTTTAAAAGTGTTAGGGATTAGAATGGATATTTTTAAAAGTTCAAGAACCAAAATAGAACAAGTTTCAAAGTTTATAGACCAAAATATGATTTAAACTTATTTTAAATTCATAATTATGTAGTTCTACATCACATTCTAGTTGTTAGGTTTACATATTAAGAGAATAGTTATCACATACCTAAAATGTTAAAAAAAGTTATGAGTTCTAAATACACTATAAAAAGAGTTTATGATTCTAGTTTCAAATTTGTCTCAAATAGAAATACTATAAACTTTTGAGAGTGAGCAAAAGAGTGCAAATGATAGAAAAATATTTATTATAATCATCAAATGAATATACTCTGATAAATTTTATTAGTCACATGAGTAATTTAGAAATAATAAAATTCAACTAGTATGTGAAGTCAGTGTAAGTATAACTTATCAATAATTGACATGTATTTTTATAAATTAGAGATTCAAATCTCAACCTCCACGGTTGAATAAAAAATGGGATGGTTGATTTGTGATTTATTTTTCTAAAAGAAAAAAAAACTACGAATTTCCATTTATTAAAACATGAATATATAGAAATTGTACCCTACACACAAACCTAATTTGACTTCCGAGACGACTCTTTTAATATCTTTAGAGTTTAGACATAATTAATTAAAACAAGTTGGATTATCTAATTTCTCACAAAAAAAAAAAGATGGATTAATCCATCTCAATCTTGAGCAAATATTTAGATCTTCTGATCCCACTTCAAAGTGTATTCATTACTGTAAAATTAGTTTTAATGTCGGTTTAAAATTAATATTATTAGGATACAATGTCGGTTCAGTCGATATTGAAGATTATATTATAAAAGGTTTTCAATGTTGGTTTGAAACCGACATTATAGATGGTCAAGATTTTAATGTCAATTATATCTTCAATGTTAGTTTTCAATTGACATGGAACATCATCTTTAATGTCGAGTTTCACCTACTTTTTAGCGATAACTATCCATTATTAAATATCTGTTATGGTTTTGTTATTGAAATATATATATATATGCTTATGCATGTATAAATCAATAATATTTTTCTTTTATCTGTATATGCACAAAATAAAATCTTAATTGCTATTATATATATAACTCAGCTTTCAGCAAATACAAAAATTGACTAGTACACTACAAAAAGAGTAAGAAGTTGTATAACTAAGTAAACTATCAACAAATTACAATGACCAGTATATACATAAAACTCAAAAGTCTAAAGATCTAGAGAGTTGGTTGTCTACTTTGGAGGGTTATATAGATACATCTAACAAAAACAATAACAAAACTAAAATAATCGTATAATTGAATCTCACATACCAACAAAATCCTATCAATCTGGAGTTTTACCTATGACAAAAAAAAAAAAAAAAAACCTTTCCTTAACTTATAGAAAACTATAGTTAAAAATTAAACGTTAATGCAAAAATTTAGATTATTCAATTTGATGTTTTCACTAACTGATATGTTGTAAAATTTCATCTTCATTTCTTTAGGAAAATTCTACAACTAATCGATCGGAAAGGGAAGTGAAAACATAAGTTAGCATAATTTTTTTCATTCAATAAATAAAAAAAATATAGATATTTTCTTATAGATAAGAGACCAAAAAAACTCACTCCTTCATTAGCTAGAGAAAAAACCATTATAGTTGTAGCTTTCATGATCCATGAAAGAGAGTTCAACATAAATCCCAAGAAAACTTCGAAACCTTACTCTCCTGAACAGAACAAATCACAAAATCAACATAGATATCACAAGAGCTGAATTTAATTAGAGAATTCATATATATATATATATATATGATAGAATTTGCTCCCTCTTTCTTTCTCTTTTCAGTTAAAATGATTGTAGTATATATCTTCCAAATAAAAGAGGATTTAAGCTAAGTGTAATATTGAAGGATTTCAGCATAAACTAGATGCTTAGCATAAAACTAAATAAAGAAGCAATTAAACTTAGTAGTGAAGAGAAAAACCTTCTTTTCTTCAAGCTTGTTGGGCCCAAAAATGCATTATAAATTAAACCATATTGAATTAGAAACTAACCATATTACAAAAAAAAAAAAAAAAAAAAAAAAAAAAATCATTTGGACAAATAATGCAAAAACATTAAAAAAAAAAAAAACTTACAACTATAATTATAAAAAGAAATAAACTCAACGAAGTAATGAAACTTGTGAACTAATATATATATCATAACTCAATAGAAACAATAATAAACAACAACTAATTTAAAGTTACGACTACCATAAGCGTAGAATAGTCATACCATTCCACCACTTTAAAATAAACTAATAAAAGATTAAAAATTAAAAACCTCTTAAAGCTCATAACATAGTAAAATGAATTACTTTCCCTTCAGCTCGTTCAAATTGTTTGTCGACAACTAATAGCTTTTACTTAGAAACAAGTCATTGTATGTACCAAAGAGAAAATATATATGAGGGACTTCACTAACATCTCACTCAACTTGTCTCCTTGGCTTGTACTTGGATATTTGATGCTCATAATCGAACAAGAAAAACATAAAGAGAAAAATATAAAAAATTAATATTCATAATTAACAATCTCTTTGGGTTCAAATGAAAAGAAATAATTAGAAACCAAAATTTACAAAGACCCCAAACTAACCATATTCACACTACAGTAAACTCATAAGGGTAAAACTGATAATAGGGGTGTTAAAAAAACCTGATGACCCGAAAAAATCGATGAACCCAACCCAACCCGCGCAGTTTGGGTTGGGTTATCAACTCATTTAGGTTGGGTTGAGTTCAAATAAATGAAAATTTTTTGGGTTAGGTTGGTTCAAGGGTTCACCTAATATAACTCAAACTAACCCGAATTTATTATTACTTTTAAAATATGTTTTTTTATTACTTATAACACAATTATTTATAATTATATTGATTTTAATTTTATTTAATTTCAATATTTTTTAATAATTTATTATTCAACAACTCTTAAAAGTAGTTTCTTTGTACTTTAGAAAGAAAATTTTTACTATTTAAATTGAAATTGAGTTGTTAATCTTAATTCAATATATGAAAATAATTAAATAAGTTTTTTTACATATTTATGTTGTGCTTCTTTTTAGAACAAAATTTTAAACAAATGACTCGATTAACCTGGACCAACCTAACCCAAATATTTCATGATTGGATTGGATTGAAATTTATAACACGAACAATTGGGTTGGGTCTAAAAAGCCTTTCAACTCAATCCAACCCAACCCATGAACACACCTAACTGATAGTATATATTCTTCTTGGTGAACCACATCTAGCATGTTCATAATATATCCATCTAACATGTTGTACACTTTAATACAATCATAAACCTTCAATCAACAAATTACACAATAGTCAAAATTTTCATTTCAAAAGAAAGGACAAAGTTTTTATTTAATTTACATAAACTTAATTCTTGAAATAAAAGAAACAAAATTCACATTTCTTGAAAACAAAAATCCAAAAAAAGGGGGTCCCAATCAACATTCAAGTACCAATTACAGAAGTAAAACTAGAGTGTTAAAGACAAAAATAGATACATGTGTGTTAATATATTTATAACAAAATAATATCTCCATCATGTTTAAAACCAAATAGGTTCACTAATTAATCACACAAGTTCTCATATTTAGCTTAAATCATAACAACAAAGGAAATATTCTATGAAAAAATAGAGAAAAATCACATTTAGGGGACACTCTTCTATCTAAAATCCTCCATCTTCCTAAGAAATTGCAGAAAATGAAAAGAATGGATCTAGATCATACAAACAAATACTTGATGATTTTGTACCCATGCTTACAATTCACAATATAGTAAAATGATCGTCAACGAAGCCAACTCTTAACGAATACAATTTCAAGATAAACATCTCACCATGATCGACATGAGCAATAACAGTACTAAATGCAATTGTAGAAACTAGAAAACATAACAAATATAGTAAGAACTAAAGTAACACTATAACTTCATAAAAAGACACCGTAGCAAACTTCATAGATTTTTATTCATAGCCTGCAGAAACGATTACAAAGTGAATCAAAGCATAAACGCAAAGTTGAAGGCTAATAAATCAAAATTCTAGCAACTAAAAATAATTTAAAAAGGATTTCAAGGTCTTGCTATTCACCAAAACGACCAATTGATTGCTACCCTTACTAGACAGTAGCCCTGCTGGAACAGATCAGAGCTTGGAGATCTTGAATAGATCGAAGCGAACAGTTCTGAACGGAGCTGATTTGAGCCGAGCAAACAACGGAGATGATAGAGCTAGAGTGAACCGAAGTTGACAAACTGTAGATTTGACACGTGGCGGAGGAAGCGGAGCTGGAGCGCATGACAGATCTAAACCCACGACGAGACCCACGAATGGTAGCTGACGAACCCATACGAGACCCACGACTTGACGAATGACATATCTAACGAATGAGATCCATGACTTCACAAACGATCTGATGGACGGATGCACGACGGAGAGCCTACGACTTCACGAATGAAACCTGGTGGTTGTAAAAGGAGAGGAGATAAATATGCGTCTTATGCTATGCGTTGATCTCCATGCGTCGATGGACATGCGTTGGACTAGAAAATATACAATATGCGCTTAAGCATGTATGCGATGGTCATGCATTCCTGCCACAGGTTTTCTTACTTTCTCGCCAAGTATAATGAGAACGCAAGTTTCTCAGGATGATCCGAGGTCGAACACAAGAACTTGTATCTTAATAATGTTTTTGAAGTAATGCGCTTGAGGCGGTGAATAAAAGTAAAAAGACAAAAGTTAAAGGATTATGCGCTACTCCTACTCCTAACTAAACAGATTGAGCAATGGAAGTTTAACTATGAGAATTAGTAGAGATGCGGTAACTGTTAATGCGTAATAAGATGTATGAAAAAATAGAATTATGGAAGGGATAAATTCATCGCGTCATTAAGCTTGGTTGTAAGGGTAATCCCAGCTCGCCATACTAACGCATCGCATACCTCTCGGTGGCCTGCCTCATGCTTATATCTCTATAACGCATGGTTGCTTGAACATAAGATTATTCCTATCTCTAGGAACACTGCTTACTTTGCTTAGTGAGTTCCACTACTTACCCTTTTGAGCAGTTGGTTATAGCTACTTAGCCTATAGACAAGCATTGCGATAGCCTCGCACTAAGCAAAGAGAATTGACTCACTATACTCGCACAACGTACACCTCTTGGTGGTTTGCTATATGCATCATATCTCTATGTCGCATGATTGAGTATGTGATAACTCTTGCAATCTACACTTAACTCACTGCAATGAAAGTAAAAGATGATAAGGAAGAAGAAGATGATAAAAATGGTATTGAAGGAACTAAAGAGATGCATTGATTACAAAATGTATTAATATCTTAAGCCAAAATGTAACACAATACAGAGATAAGAAGAAAGAAGGAGGGTTAGATGTAGGCAATCTCTTGCTTCCATCAGATGTACGTCAAGGCTGCCGGTGGTGCCATGGATGGATGGTGGAGAAGTCTCTTTCGAGCTTTATCTCCGACGAAACTCCGGTCGTCACTCAGAAGGGGCTGTGGAGGTGGAGAATCCTCAAAGAGTGTCTGCTCATGCTCTCATCTGTGATCACAAAGATCCGCCTCAAGGCAGAAGCTCGGATGTTTTGAAGTGAAGCTCAAAAGCGCTATTTATAGAGCTCAAACACCGACAACATTGATGATTGCGTTTTAACTCATTACTACACTTGTCGCGGTATGGTCAATGTCAATATCATCTTATCTTGTTGATACTCCCAAGGTATGCATTCATGCTCGTTTCTCCCGAAGTACCAACGCATTCCACCCACCTTGCGATCAACCTTCTATCACGGTTATTACTCTGTAGTTGCAACATCCATGCGATGAACTTGTCTTCTTGAAAATTAACACATGCGATCAACTTTGCGATGGTCTGGGATCAATTCATGCGATCGATTTCTGCGATAACTACAAAAATAAACATTTTGACGCAAAATAACACATAATATAGGGTTAGTAGAGATTTTCAGTGTCGGTCGACGCAAGCTTCACTTTTCACATGAATTCTTAGTATTATCAATGCATATTCTACTTGTTAGCCCTCATAATTCTAAGTAAAAGGCTAAAATAGCTTGTATTTCTACAAGCTATCAAAACCCAAGAACAAAACCCACAACTTCACTGGTGGACCTGACAAACGAAACCCATGAACAAAACTCATGGACGGACGCACACCGATGGACCTGATGAACGAAACCCATGGACGGATGCACACCGGTGGACCTGACGAATGAAGCCCACGACTTGACGACTTGACGATGAGACTTACGACTTCACGAACAACCTGATGGGCTGACTTGGGTGAGAGGAACGGTAGGAGCTGATGGACTTCACAACTTGATAATGGATGAACGCACGGTAGGAGAAGAAAGATTGGGGGAGAGGGTTTGTAAGAAAGGAGAGAAAAGAAAGCTTGAGATATATGAAGGAGGGGAGGGTTTCACCCAAAGGAAACAACGAAAGGGAGTTTAGCTACAATGTCAGTTTCAAACCGACATTGTAGCTTCATAAACCGGATCTATAATATTGATTTAAAACTGACATTAAAGATCCGGTTTTTTTATTTTTTTCCAAAACCACCCTTATTCATCCGTGGCTATTTTTTACAATCGACATTAAGAGCCCAATTTCTTGTAGTGATTTCTATTTCTTGAATGATCATGTTACACACTTTTTTTTTTTACCATATGGAGTTTAAACATTTCAAATAAAATTTAACCATATTATATCAACAACATTTTAAGCATACGTAGTTACCAATTTTTTTATAATTTTTTTTCCTTTTTCTATAATTTGAAATGCTTTTATTCTGCTCGAAATGCAGTTTGAATAGAAATTTATGTAATAAACAATAATACACAAATTTTATTTTTTGGCAAAAAAATTAGTAATAAAAGCAAATTAGATTTCTATATAAAGTTTGGAAACCAATTCTAAAAGAAATTGATATAAAATATTAGCTATAAAATATAAGATTGAAATATATATTTTAAAAAAATATACTTGCATATTCTGATTTACCCACTGTCATTCAAGGGTAGAAACATTACGAAATTAAAAATAAATAAATAAATAAATAAAACTAAGAAAGAAGACTTGGGAGATTATTATAAATGGTAAGTAAGCCGATTGTTTTGGACCTTTTCCTTAAAGAAGATGGGGACAGGGTTGGTATATCTGCAGGAAGAAAATATAATATAAAGGGAGAGAAAATTAAATTAAATAATTGATTCATGATTTTTTTCCAATTGCCTCACCAAGACTTAAAGTCTTCTATGTGATAAACAAGGAAGAAAAATCAAGTCAAGAAAAATCGCATTAATTGAAAGTTGTAGCTTTCCCGTTATACTTTTGTTCATATTATTTTAAAAACAAGAAAACATGAACCACATGTGAAAGTCTTTTAACTTGTTTATTTATTTTAGTTTTTTATTTAAGGTAAGTCCTTAATTC
This sequence comes from Benincasa hispida, assembly GCF_027475165.1. Classification (NCBI taxonomy): domain Eukaryota; kingdom Viridiplantae; phylum Streptophyta; class Magnoliopsida; order Cucurbitales; family Cucurbitaceae; genus Benincasa; species Benincasa hispida. The sequence goes on from NC_143478.1 coordinate 11,330,411, forward strand.
ATTTCAAAAGGGGGAAAAGTGAGGTCTACAATCTGAATGGAGCAGTTAGAAACCTTGTTTTATAATTTTTACCCACATATATATATATATATATATATATATATATATATATATATATATATGTTTGAAGGAACCATAAAAATATTTTTTAACTATTAAACCATTGTAATTAACGTTCGGTTCGGTAATAATTTTATTTTTAGTTTTGTGTTTTGAAACTTATGTTTGTTTTCTCATAAATTTCATACTATATTTCTCACATTTTTGGAAGAAAAAATTGAACCCTTAATCAAATTCTAGAAAAGAAAAAGAAACATTTGAAAACTACATCTTTTAATTTTTAAAATTTGGCTTGACTTATGAAAATTCTAGTAAAAAATAATCACAAAATAAATAAATTTATACCTGAACATAAGCATTAACACCATGGTGAAAGTATGGAACCGTACTTTCTAGAATGTCGATAGAAATACTATTAATCTTGGGAAAGATATCTGCACTTTTACTCTTGGCAGTCACACAGAATTAGACTCTATATTCAAGTGCATCATTGATCCACCTCATACATATGACCCTTTGACACGCTAGGCTAATTTTTTATTATTTTTTTTAGTACAACAATATAAGTGATGTGGAGATTGAACCTTTGACTTTTTGGATTAGAGTGTATGTCAATATCGCTAAATTAAACTCATTTTGACTGCTAGACTAGTTGTGGATTCTTAATTTTAGTATTAGAATTTACCTATCCATTATCGTTATCCATTCATTTTAAAGAAACAATTAGAAAGGCACAACTCTAACTGGATAATTAAAATTCCTTTGTAGAAAAATTAGTAACTCCTGTTTCATGAAAAAAAAAAAAGAAAAAAAAGAAAAAAAAAAAAAGAGGCTTCTGAAGGATCTTTGTTGTAGTTAGCTGTAATTATTCCATACTAAATTATTTTGAAGTCAATCTATTGGAGGTCCTTTAGTTATCAAATTAAAGAAATCTAGACTTGGAAAAATTTTAATTTTGACCTCTATCCCATTTTTACTATAATTCTCACGGGCTACCACAATCCTCTGTTGATCACTTTTTATGACTAACTTTGGTGGTCACATTCGATGACCAAATCTGACAACCATTATTAATAACCATCTCTGAAGACCAACACTTGACGTCCACCTTCGACAACCACTTCTAACGACTAACTTCAATGATCCCCTCTGACAGCTAACTCCAACACGACCACCTTCAACAATCAACTCCAATAACCAACTCTATCGATCAATTGCATAAATTATATCTAATGATCAAAACTCCTAACAATTAACTCTAATGACCAATTAAATTGACTATATGCTTAAAAAAAAGAACTCGGCCAATGAAAGTATTTGAAATTATTTGTTCATAGTGCTTAATAGTCTTTTTGTGATAATTTGAGACATGAATAGAAATATACTTTTAGTATATTGCAAACCAACCAATCTTGTATATAAAATACTTTTGAAAAAGTATAACCAAACACATGATTGTGTTTAAAAGATAAAAATGATTTTCTGAAAAACACATCTTTTATTCGTCAATCTAAACAGACCCTTAATTCTTAGATTTTTCTTTATTTTTAAACTTACGAATTTACTAGACATAAAATGAAAACTTAGGATTTTGTTAGACATACAATCTAAATTTATATATATACTAGTCAATTAGTTTTTAAAAATTTTGAATATATCATGACCTATGTATTAGATATCCAAATTGAAATTTCAAGAACTTATTAAACACAAAATTGAAAGTTTAAAGAAATTTATTAGATACAGCCAACAAGAATGTAACTCAACTGACATAGTATTCATACTATCGACTTCGAAGTTTGAGATTTGATTCTCTCACCACACATTTAATTACAATACTTTTGAAAAAAAAAATTATTAGATACGTTTAAAATTTAAGAGACCAATTTGGACACAAATCATAAAGTTAAAAAACTAAACTTTATAATTTAACCTATATTATTTATCACTTAATTAGGTGCGCATTTCTATCATAATAAGATGAATATCAATGCTATGATGTATTATGTTGTAGCAAATGATTACGTCATGAAGAGGTCATTTGGTTTTTGAAAATCTAGGTTAACTAGAATCTTCAAATGTTTGAAATTATAGATAATTAAAATCATAAATACCCAAAATTTTAGATGACTGTATTTGTTTTGAAAGAATAATTTTGAAGAAGGTATGAAAATATTAAGAAAAAACCATGCTTGTTTCGTAGGATTTGTGTATGACATAATCCAATCTACTTTAAATTAATTTCATATGCATTTTGGTCTTGCCAATTTAATGTTATATTCTATCAATTTTAGTTTAACTAACTTTATTATGAATATTAGGATAACAAATAGATGCTCATGGTTTAATGTCCCAAAAGCCATGTGTCACCTTTCATGTTATTCATGTGCCTTGTAATTATTCATGCTTGGTGTCTATGTAAGTTCACATCCTAGTTGTCACTTTAGTGGCATTTGGTGGATCTTAAAATTACACATACATTGGTGATAATTCCGCTTCAAAATTTCACTAATTTTCATATTATCCAATTTTATAATTTTAGTTATTTTATGCTTTTAGTTATTTTATTTTATATATTTAATATAATAAATATATTATTATATTATATTTTCTTTATATCCGTGTTCCCATTGTGCTCCTCGAATTCACAACACTTTATCAGCATGAGCTCTGGTCTTTTTTCCCACTAAAGTTAGGTCCTAAAGATATGTCAGTTTTTCCCTCCTCGTTATAATTAATAAATTTAATGTTATTTTGCATATTCAATATTTATTAAATTTTTAACATAAGTACAATATTTTATGATAGTGTTGCCATAAAAAATCTCACAAAATTAGAATTTGGCACCTTTGATATTAACAACAATAATTATTTGTCATTGGTACTTAATGTCGAAATCCATCTGGATGTTATGAATCTTGGGGAGACTATTAAAGAAAAAAATACGACATCTAGTCAGGACAAATAAAAAACTATGATTTTCCTTCGCCATCATCTCCATGAAGGATTGAAATTGGAGTATTTTACAATAAAAGATCCCCGTATCTTGTAGAAAAATTTAAAAGAGAGGTATGATCATCAAAAAATAGTTATTCTTCCTAAAGCTTGTTATAATTGGATGCACTTGAGGTTACAAGATTTCAAATCAGTAAGTGATTACAACTCCGCATTATTTAAAATCAATTCGAAATCGTTATTATGCAGAGAGAAAATTACTGATGTCAATATGTAGAGAAGACATTTTCTATATTTCATGTCTCAAATATACTCCTGCAGCAGCAATATCGAGAGAAAGGTTTTAAGCAGTATTTTGAATTAATTTCTTGTCTTCTCGTGGCCGAACAAAACAACGAGTTATTGATGAAAAATCATGAATCTCGATGAACCTGAACGACACCATTCCCTGAAGTGAATGCTGTGAATTTTAACAATAATCGTGGTCGAGATCGTGGTCGTGGTCGTGGTCGAGGTCGTGACTGTATAAAGGAAAAAATAATTATGATTTTCTTGGTGGTCGTTTTAATCATTCAGATTTCAAAAGAACCATACAAAATGATTATTACAAAGGAAAAACGCTACAAGATAAGAGTTCAAAAAGTGTTGAAAATAAATGTTTCTGATGCGGAATGACTGGGCATTGGTCACGTACCTGCCATACGTCAAAACACTTAATTGACCTATATCAAGCCTCCTCAAAGGAAAAAGAGAAAAATGTGGAAGCAAATTTTGCATACCAGGATAATGATATATTTGACCCATCTCATATGATAAATTTGGATGTGGCAGACTTCTTTGAATCTCCTGAAGAGAAGATTGACGTAGTTGATGGAACATCAAGTATTTCTTTTGATTTTGAGAATATCTAGACTTAATGTTATTATTTTCTTTTAATTATCTTCATGTTTTTTTTAATAACTTTTGTATATTTTAAATGTTGTTTTTCTTATTGTAATTATTTTCTTTTAATGAAGAAACATGGATCATTTTCATATGTTGAATGTTTAAAAAATGAGCAGTAAAAATCTATGTCTGACAGATAGTGCAACTACACACACATACTTACAAATAAAAAATATTTCCAAATTGACAATGCTGAAAGCAAAAGTAAATACAATATCATGTTCTGCAAACTTGATTGAAGGTTTTGGAAAAGAAAATATTATTTTGCATAGAGGAACAAAATTTACAATGGACAATGCATTGTTCTCTAGTCAATCAAAGAGAAATCTTCTAAGTTTTAAAGATATACGTTGCAATGGTTATCATATTGAGACTGATAGTAAAAATAATGTGGAATATCTCTATATCATATCCATTATCTCAAATGGAAACGTATATTGGAAGAATTGCCTGCTTTATTTTGTAGATTGTATTATACTCATATACGAGTAAATGAAACATATGCAACAATCAACCTGAAGTTCATGAATCCAGACATATTTACAATTTGGCATGACCGATTGGGTCATCCAGGATCTATAATGATGTGAATTATTGAGAATTCAAATGGACTTATTGAAGAACCAGAAGATTCTTTTATTCTAATGAATTATCATGTGATGCTTGCTCTCAAGGAAAATTGATAAATAGATCATCACGAACTAAAGTGGGGACTAAATCATGTACATTTTTAGAACGAATTCATGGTGATATATGTGGATCCATTAACCCATCAAGTGGACCATTTAGATATTTTATGGTATTAATAGATGCATCCAATAGATGTTCACACGTGTGCTTATTATCAAGTCGAAATCTTGCATTTGCAAGATTAGTTGCTTAAATAATTAAGTTAAGAGCACAATTTCCTGATTATACAATTAAAAACATTCGTCTTGATAATGTTGATGAATTTACATTCCAAGCTTTTTGATAATTATTGTATGTCAATTTGGGTAGGTGTTGAACATCCTACAACTCATGATCCTACACAAAATGGTTTAGTAGAATCATTTATAAAACGTTTGCAATTAATTGCAAGACCATTATTTATGAGAGCTAAACTTTCTTCATCTGTATGAGGACATGCTATTTGTATGCAACGTCACTTGTACACATTAGGCCAGTAGCTTATCATAAGTATTCACTATTATAATTAGTTTATGGTCATGAGCCAAATATTTCCCATCTAAGAATTTTTGGATGTGTAGTATATGTTCCAATTCATCACAATGCACTAAGATGGATCCTCAAAGGAGGTTAGAAATATATGTTGGATATGATTCCCCGTCAATTATTAAATATCTTGAGCCCCTGATGGGTGATGTATTTACTGCACGATTTGCTGATTGTCATTTTAATGAAACAAATTTTCCAACATTAGGGGGAGGAATTAAGAAGTTGGAAAAAGAAATTACATGAAATGCATCGTTATTGTCTCATTTAGATCCCCATATAGATCAATATGAACTTGAAGTTCAGAAAATAATTTATTTGCAAAATATAGCAAATCAATTACCAGATGCATTTATAGGTGCAAAGAAAATAACTAAGTCACATATACCAACTGCAAATGTTCATAAAAAATTGATATCCCAACATAATAAGTTATCACTAATGAGTCTGGAATGCGCCAGAAGCGTGGTAGATCAGTGAGTTCCAAAGATAAAAATAATCGAAAACGAAAAATAACTAATAGTGAAAAATACTTGCACTACAAGAGTTTTGGGCTTTAATGTCGGTTGGAAAAAGTGAAACTTGATGTATAATGTCAGTTAAAAAAAATGGATCTTTAATATCAGTTTTAAACCGATATTGAAGATCGGCTTTAATGTCGGTTCGATCTTCAATGTCGGTTTAAAACCGACATTGGTCTCAATTTTTTTTTCTTACTTTATTAAAAAAAATCTCTTTCATTTTAAACAAATTTTCTCCCTCCCTTTCACTCTCTCTTACCAAACCCTCTCTTCTCCAACAACGTAGAATCCAATCTTCAACAACGGATCTTTGATTTCGTGGGCATTGTCATTGTCGTGGGTCTCTGTCCAGCGTCCGACGTCTCCTTTCATTCGATGTTCCGTCCAGCTTTTGGGCGTTTCGTCCGGCGTCTTTTTCCGTCCAGTCGTACAGCTTCGTGGGAATTCTAGCTTTTCCGATCCAATGGGTCCAGTGTTCGTGGCGTTCCGTCCAGCCGTCCATAGATCTGTACATTCGATGGGTCTGTAGATCCGATGGATCCGGCGTTCGTGGCGTTCCATCTGTAGATCTGTCAAGCCATCCGTAGATCTGGCATTCCATCTGTAGATCTGGTGTTCAATTCGTAGATCTGGCATTCCATCCGTAGATCTATTCAGCCGTCCGTAGATCATTGGTAGATCTTCTCACCGTCCGTAGATCTGGGATTCTTTCATCTCTTTGTTCGTATTGTTCTTCCCCAAATCCAGTATCATGACTATCTATAGTAAGTGCAATCTTTCATTTTGAACCATTCTTTCATTTTGAACCATCAAAGGCTATAGAAATAGACCCTAGATATTCAAAAGTAAGATCAACATTAAAGCAGTATGAGTATGATACTCTTTTATGTACTTTTACAATCCTTTTTTACCACTTTCTGGAATTATTCTGTACGACAGGGTTATTACCGGAGAGGTGCTGCTTTTCTTGCTATGGGGAAACTCAAAGAGGCACTTAAAGATTTTCAACAAGTATCTCAGGATTTTATCGTGAAGTCTCGAATTTTTTCGTTACTGGAAGCTATAACTCTTACTGGCTTTTAACGGCTAAATATCAGTTATACTGCATTGTTATACTCATTTGTGTATCTATTCCCTTTTATCAGAAGAAATTTCAGTTGAGAGTTTGTACTGTTGTATGACCTTTATGTCATTATTTGGACAAGTTATTTGTTGATTTCTCTTTCCCAATATGGTACTAATGGCTGTTTGGATAATCAAGAAGAGGGAAAACTGTTTCTGTTGCTTTTACTTTGACATCCCTAAGTTGATTTCAACTTATATAATATTCGATATACACATAACTATATAATAAGATTCGTTTTGTTGTAATCTAGCTAAAAAAGATATGTCCCAATAATCCTGATGCTGCTAAGAAATTGAAGGAATGTGAAAAGGCAGTCATGAAGCTTAAGTTTGAAGACGCCATTTCTATACCTGAATCTGAGAGGCGTTCGGTAGCTGATTCTTTCCATCTGATAGGTAATTTTTCTTGTTTGAGATGCTTATGTTTTTATATTAGAACCATTCTTAGTTAGCTCTTTGGATATATGTAAACACAGAAGGGGAAATAGGTGTTTGTTTATAGTTTGACTTGCTACTTCATTCCCCTCGTTTTCCCAAACTATACTATTGTTTGTAGTTCCCCTCGTTTTCCCTGAAGTACAGTGCAATTGGTGCACTTATGTATCTTGTTAATAATACAAAATTAGATATTACATTTTCAGTAAATTTATTAGCTAGATATAGTTCTTCTCCTACAAAAAGATATTGGAATGGAATTAAGCATATACTCCGTTATCTCTGAGAAACAATTGATATGAGTTTATTTTATTCAATCAAATTTTGATCTAGTTGGTTATGCAGATTCTGGATATTTATTTTATCCAGTGTTGGTTGAGGATGTAAATATCCATAAAGAAATCCTCGACATAACTAATGAGGAAGGTGAAGTATCTAAAGATAATAATGAAATTTCAATAAAATATGTCATGATAGGAAAAAGATGGAATTAAACTAATTTAATTATTGATAACATTTTTCCATATAATGTTGCTCTTGATATTATATCTGAAAATGAGGATCTTGAACCAAAATCTTTGAAGAATATCGACATAGAAAAAATAGGCTTCATTGGAAAGAAGGAATCGAGACAGAATTAAATTCACTTTCAAAACGTTAGGTTTTTGGACCAGTAGTCCAAACACCAAGAGGTGTTAAACTTGTGGGATACAAATGGGTATTTATGAGGAAAAGAAATGAAAATAATGAGGTCACAAGATATAAAGCAAGACTAATTGCATAAGGTTTTTCACATAGATCTGATATTGATTTTGAGGAGACGTATTCTCCGGTGGTGGATTCAATTATATTAAGATATTTAATTGGCTTGACTGTGCATAAAAGTTTAAATATACATCTTATGGATGTAGTCACAACATATTTATATGGATCTCTTGATAATGATATTTATATGAGAATCTCAGAAGGATTTAATGTACCTGAAACATATACATCAAATTCTCAGGAACAGTATTCAATAAAGTTACAAAGATCACTATATGGATTGAAACAATCAGGACGGATGTGGTACAATCGCCTGAATGGATATTTATTGAAAGAATGATATCAAAATAATCCAATATGCTTGTGTGTTTTTATAAAGAAATCACAATCAGGATTTGTTATTATAACTGTATATGTTGATGACTTGAATATAATTGGAACTTCTGAAGAGCTTTCAAAGATAATAAAATATCTTAAGAAAGAATTTGAGATGAAAGATCTTGGAAAAACAAAATTTTGCCTTGATTTGCAACCTATTTAGCATATGAAATATTTATTCATCAGTCAACTTATATAGGAAAAAAGTTGAAAAGATTTTATATGGACAAACATATCCATTAAATATTCCAATGGAAGTCCATTCATTGGATATAAAGAAAGATATATTTTGACCTCGAGAAGATAATGAAGAACTTCTTGGTTCTGAAGTACAGTGCAATTGGTGCACTTATGTATCTTGGTAATAATACAGATTAGATATTACATTTTCAATAAATTTATTAGCTAGATATAGTTCTTCTCCTACGAAAAGATATTGGAATGAAATTAAGCATATACTCCATTATCTCTGAGAAACAATTGATATGAGTTTATTTTATTCAAACAAATCAAATTTTGATCTAGTTGGTTATGCAGATTCTGGATATTTATTTTATCCACACAAATCTAGATCTCAAACAAGTTATCTATTCACATGTGGGGGAACTGCTATATCATGACGATCGGTGAAACGGACTATAACGTCCACTTCCTCAAATCATGTTGAAATTCTTGCAATTCACGAGGCTAGTCAAGAATGTGTATGACTAAGGTCAATGACTAAACACATTCGTGAAATGTGTGGCTTATCTTCTACTAAAAATCTTCCAACAATATTATACAAAAACAACACAGCTTCCATAGCCTAAATCAAAGGGGGATATATTAAAGGAGATAGAACAAAAAATATTTCACCAAAGCTTTTCTACACTCATGATCTTGAAGAAAATGTCGACATCACTGTACAACAAATTTGTTCGAAGGATAACCTGCCAGACTTATTTACAAAGGCATTACCAACCGCAACTTTTGAAAAATTGGTGCACAACATTGGAATGAGCGATTCAGAGATCTTAAGTGATGTTTTCACGAGGGGAGTAAATATATTATATTCTTTTAGGAGTATGTATTTTATATGAAATATATACTCTTTTTCCTTCAATAAGGTTTTTTTCCATTGAATTTTTCCTAGTAAGGTTTTAACGAGACATATTATATAGATATATATATATATATAAGTAGAGTATTATGAATATTATAATTATAAATAGATGCTCATTGTTTAGTGTGCCAAAAGTCATGTGTCACCCTCATGTTGTCCATATACCTTATAATTATTCATGTTTGGTGTCCATATAAGTCCACATCCTACTTGCCACTTTGGCTATAAATAGTGGCATGTAGTGGATCTTAGAATTACACGTGAGAATTCCACTTCAAAATTTCACTAATTTTCATGTTATCCAATTTTATAATTTTAGTTATTTTATGTTTCTCATTATTTTATTTTATATTATATTTTATATATTTAATATTATTATATTATATTTTCTCTATAATCATGTTCTTGTTGTATTCCTCAAATTCACAACATATATATTATTTTGTAAAAAATTATTTTATATATTAGGTTGAAGTTTTTATAAAATATAAAATATTAATAATAATCCACGATCTTAACTCATTTGTTTTCCAAAGACCGCTGGTACAATCGATGGTTTTTCAGTGCAATACATCAATTAATTCTTAAATAAAAATAAAAGGTTGAATTTGTTGAAATATCAAGTTGGGCCTTGTATTTTAAGACATTTAATCATAATGCAATAAATCAATAAATTTTAAATTTAGCCCATACTATTGGTTTAATATTGATTTTATTCAAAAAAAATTTATTATCTATATATTAACATTTTTAATTACTATAAATATGGAAACGTATTCACATATTTTATTTTATTTTTTTATGAATATTATTATTATTATTATTTAACATAAAAATTAATTTTGAGAAATTAAATTTAATATTTATTAAAAATATAGAGATTAAAATTAGACGTATTTAAAAATATACCTGGACTAAAAATTTAACATACTTCAAAGTACAATGACCATAGAATAGAATTTTAATTAAAAAAATAAATAAAAGAAAAAATATAGGAAAAAATGTCATAACCCATGATCAAAAGGATATCCGTAATTGGTTCAATACCCTGTATGGGCATCCCAGGATATCTGAATATTTTTGAAATAGTTAGGTATCTTACGTTCCTACAAATCAAATATTGAATGCGATAATCTAGATGTCAATCACATGGAAATCTTAGACTACCACGAAATAAACAAACTTAAATATTCGAAAAACATTAATATTTAACTATATTCATTTTCATGCCATAAATAATTAATATTTAAGAAAAGAGTTTTTTTAGAATGGACACTAAGCGAGTGCTAAAATAGTTATATCTAAATAATTATTATTGTGGACGATATCTTTAATAATTACAAGATATTCATGTATCTAATTAAGCAAGGTTGAAGATTAAAAGTTCGTTTCTATATATATATATATATAATAATAAATAAATCAATAATTAAATACATTAAAGTAACGCAGAGCCACATACATTACAAATTATTTTTCTACATTTTTTTAGAAAATGAACATTTAGATGAGTAGGGTTAATAAATCTCACAAACATAGTAGAAAATTAATTGCAACAAAAGATAAATAAGACAGAAATAAAAAGAAAGAATTAGAGTGTCATATGTCAAATAATAATTATAATTACACAACTCCCTTATATATCAACATTTTTAGTCAACCAATGTGACATGAGAAATTAAACCATGGATTTTTTGAATAGTATTAATTAAGTATCTACCTATTGAAATAGCTAGACTTTGGATGGACACATTATGTATAAGCTATATTGAATATAAATTATATTTTATTTTTGGGAGTTCAACCACGTTAAAAAATTAGGAGTTTGATTTGAACCTCAAACTTCAATAAAAAAAAAAAAAGTCATGTTTATAAAATATTATACAAAACAAAAACAATAATTAATTAATAACTAAATATTTTACACTTTAATTTTGGAATAAGTTGAAATGTTTATTATCCAATATCATATTCACATTAATGAAATCATTATATAAACACTAAATTTCATCTTAAAATCAATTAACATGCATTATAGAAGTAATTCAAGTATTTTCGATATAATGAAAAAATATGATTTTTCTTTATATCAATATCGAATCTATAGACTTGTCAATAAATATCAATAAAAATATAAATACGTCAATATACGCAAAATCAAGATACATGAATACACTCCATTCGTCCTTTCATAAAAAACCATATCAAATTTAAAAAAGTAATAAAAAATGAAAAGATAAAACTCTTAGTATGGTTAATAAACTTACCTTATATTACTTTACTTGAGAGTCAACGATGAATCTTTTTGCTTGAATTCAAAAAGAAAAAAAAAAGAAAAAAAAGAAAAAAATCCTAATACATATCTTGAAGTTTAGGGCTTCAATATTGTGATCATGAACAAAGAAATGAATTATTTATATACATAACGATTGAGATTATCATTTTTAAAAGATCGTTTTTTATTATTTTTCTTTTTTGTAAGGAAATTAACCTGGTTAATTCATTCTGGGCTGGATTTTTCTGTAAATGCAATGTTCCAATTGATGATGATGATCTAAAATTCTCAACAAAAGAAGAAGAAGAAGAATAAATGTAGTAAAAAAAAAAAAAACCCTCATTAATTAATTTCCTATTTATTAATTTCATCAAAGAAACTGACATGGTCTCATCTTTCCTGTCATTCGAAAACACACTTGATTAAACTTGAGCCTGATCCAAACACTTTTGACACAAAATCAAATTAAACCACCATCATTTCCCCCCTTCATTGCATTCTGTTTCTTCATCGTCGCCGAGACGCTGGGGCCGAAGCCCTAGACCGAGCTTTTCGAGCCTCGAACTTCTTACACCACATCGTCTTGCTATCAATAGAAAACTTAGCTTCTCCGTTTCCTCCAAGAATGATTGCTGGAATTGAAGATGCAACAAACACCACCTTCCCAAACAATGGCGGTTGTTTCCCTCTGTTCGGATAATGCACATACACCCTTTCGATACACGCTCCATATTTTCTACGTCAGTTAAAAGTGAAGAAGAATGATTACGAAACAAACACACGATAACCTTAAGACAACACATGATGCATGCATAAAAATATATACGATATAGATCTGTTGAAATACTAAATTTGTACTGTCAATCTTGAGATCAAATGTTCCATTCTTCCCGTCCACATGTTATTGTCAAAAGAAAGAGAAAATTGAGCATACCGAGTGAAGAAGGTGATGATTTGGTGCTCGTTAAGCGGGAAGCCATTCGAGAAAGTGAGAAAGAGGCATCGATCTTCCTCTGGAGCGCCATCGTAAATAGGGTTCCATTCTTTTGCATTAGGGTTCAAATCAGGACCATTAAAGGCTTCAACTGTGCCCATATGAGTCTTCTGTGTGATTTGTCTGTGGAGAGAAGAAAAAACAAAAAAAAGAGAGAGGAGGGAAAGACTGTGTGTTTGACTGTGGATTGAAGAAAGAAAATAGTTTAAAAAAAAAAAAAAAAAAACTGTGTATTTTGAAGAAAAAGAGAGAAATTTAGAAGAATTTATAGAAGGGAATTTTAGAGAGAAGAAATTGAATAATTAATAATAATAAGAAGAAGAATAATATTGGGAATGAAACATTACGACTGTTGGGAGAATGGTGCCAATGCTGAAATGGAAAGAACAAACGGTCACATAATGTAACAGTTTGAAACACACAGACACAAACATTATATGAATATATTAGGAGTTTAAGGTTAATTGGTTCATATGTAATAAAGTTAAATGCATGTCTGTCATCTTAATTCGTGTCTATGTGTTATTCCGTGTTTCCCTGCATGCAATGTCTTTGGCCCTCACCAAATATTTCTCCCATTAGTTATTTATGACCAATAATACAAAGCCAAATTAACCCCTCCACAAATTACACATATCTTTATTTCTCTTTTAGGTTTTCAGTTACCCATTTCTTTTCTTTTTCTATTTTTTGTTTTTGTTTAAATCAACAATGAGAGAGAGCAAAAGATTTGATTTTTAAGATGGTAATTAGTGCATGATATACTAAACTATGCTCGGATTGATATGGGAATGATGTTTGATTAGAAGTAAGAGCATATACATATATCATATAATTACTCGAGAAAATTAATGATTGAATTTATGTCTAAAGCATGTTGAAGAGTGACATAGGTTTCCATAAATAATTCGTATGTTAGTTGTCAGTTTCGCATGCTTGTTTTAGTAATATAGTCGTTTTGATGTATATGTGTTATTAATGATTGATAATAATATGTCGGATTGTCGGAGATTTACAAATCGTAACCCTTTATAGTTTATTTGTTGTGTTATTAATAATTTCTTTCATGTTTTAAACATAATCCTAGTGTGACACGTTTGCCAATTTCATTGACTAAAAAAATAAAGAATTTAAAAATTAGAGGATGATATAGATATTATTTTTAAAATGTCGAAGTATATATAATTTTAGACACCGATTGGTAACTATTTCAACTTTTGGTTTTTTATTTATGTTTTTTCTATATAAAAACAAAAACAATACATATTTGGCATAATTTTTTTCCTGCTTTATTTAAAAATAGAAATTATATAATTTTTGAGTAATTGATTTTTGTACTTTCATATGCTAGAGATGTAAAGAGAAATGAATTAGAGAAAATAAAGTAGATGTGTGGAGGTAGAGATAAAAGTTTAGGTCCATTTATTAACAACAATTACTCTCTAACTATTTCCACAAAATAAAGTCATGAGGGTTTATGCCCAATGTGAATAATATCATATCGTTGTAGAAATAGTTAGAGGGTGGTTGTCCTTAACAAGTGGTATAAAGCGCTAGGTTCGTAGTTTCTTGAATTTCTAAGTATGCAATGTGGTTGCAACATTATAAACTTTTAAAGAGAGAAAATGGAGAGATATATTATCATTGAAATATAAATAAAAGTTATAAAAGAAAATTAAGTTTATAGACGCTACTTCCACCTTCAAATTTCTTCTTTTGCTATCTATGTTTTACCAATGTATAAAAGTAGTTTTTTTCCCTGTTCTCCTTTTTTTTTTTTTTTTCTTTCATTTCTACAATTTTTTTATTGTTTTTATTTTATTTCCCTTTTCTAGTTCTTTTTTCCTTTCTCCTTTTTTAATTATTTTATTTTATTTCTTTTCTCCAAATATTTCCCTCTCTCCCTCATCTTCCTAACCCCAGACTTAAAAATGTCTAATTCGTAAGTAACTTAACACCAACAAACCAATCATCAAGTTTGATCATTATAATGAACCGTTAAATATAAATAGCAACTAAAAGTGGATTTCAAAGAAACTACTTTTTTAGTCCTCAAATTTGCACCATTTTGAGAAACATTTCTTAAAAGTTTGAAATAAAAAACAATAATAGTTATTAAAGAAGTTTATTTCTCAAAAATGAGAAATGAGAACGTTATAAAAAAGGCCAATATAAAGTCTATCAATGTTAGCCACTAATATTTTCTATCATTAATAGCTTAATCTTTGATGATTTTCTTTCACAGTTAATAGCCACAAGTCTATCATTGATAGCCAATTTAATAAATTTGATTAATTAATAAAGTTGAATCTTGAACTAAAGTGTAAGTGAGATTCCTAGAAGTTATCACTAATAGCATATTACCAGTGATAGAAGCCATCAACAACAACACGTTATTTGATAGTAAAAATAAATGACAGAAGTTATTTCTGATGGCATGGTATCAGTGATCATGATATAAGTGATAAGTGATATCAGTGACAGAAGTTAGGTGATATCTATTTATCGATGATATCAATGATATAAAAAGTTGATTCCATTTGATGATAGTCTATCATTGATAACCACTATTAAAAGTTATTGGTAATAGCCACTATAAAGGCTATTAGTGATATTCACTAATAGAAGTTATCGGTGATATTTGTATATCAGTGATATGACTTCGGTATATATCAATTAAATTAATGACATTAATGATATTGGTGATATGACTTAGGTAGACATCAGTGATAGTCACTTATAGACTTCTCATTGATAGACTTCTATCACTTATAGCTTTAAACGTTCATCTCTTTAAATGATGATAGTTTCCTTTCAAAGTTGATAACTATTTATAAAAGCTTATCATTTGATAGCCGTTGATAGCCGTAAATGTTAATATTTTAAGTTTGATTCCAACTAATGAAAGTATATCAATGATAGCCAATGATAACTATAACAAATTGAAAGCTAGTATTTCAAGTGTAACTATTTCAAGGTTGTATTAATATTTCTCAAATTGAAAGGTATCACTGATAACAACTGTTAGTGATAGTAACTTATAGTAACTATCAATGGTAACTTCAATTTAAGAAAATTGGAAGAATAAGAGCAAAATGGTGAATTACATGTTGGTTTTTTAGTCATTTACCAATATGGCTATCACTGATAGCTCTAATAGTGATATTTTGTGTTAATTATGGGTCATATCCCTAATATGTTTATTCTTGTGCTACATCTTTTATTATTTTGGGCCTGATTGTTATTTATGCAATCATCCCATTAAGAACTTGTTATTATTTTTGGAATTTAGCTAAGAATTCAACAAACAATTAGGTTGAAGAAACTTACAACCTGAACAATTAGGTTGGATCTGAAAATTGCTTTAAGTCAATTCATGAACATCCCTAATTTTAATATTTCTTAAATAAAAGAGTTGAATTCTTAACTAAATTCCAAAAACAAAAATAAATTTGTAAAAACTATTTTTTTAGTTTTCAAAAATGGATTTAACTTTTAAAAATATTGGTAAAAAGTAAATAACAAATCAATAAATTTAGAGGTATAAAGGGTATTTTAAAGGTTTAATTTAGAAAAATAAAATGGTTACTGAATGAGACTTTTGATAGAGATAATTTTTTTTTAGAGAGAGAAAAAAATTAGAAATGAGACTTTTTTTAGGAGTTTCATCTAGAAGGGAAAAGATATTGTTAAAGGCAAAAACAAGATTTTAAAGTATACATAAAAAAACAACAATGTTAAAGGAAAAAATAGGAATCTTTTTAGAAGGAAAAAAAACAAAATTTTAAAAAATAGAAATTTGTTTAAAACTACCACATTTTTTAAGGAACAAAACAAATGTTTTTTAAATTTTTAATTTTAATTTTTTTTATTTTTCTAATTATAAAAAAACATAAAACAAAAAGGTTATCAAACACATTTCTTGAATAAATGCAAACTTGGGTTAAACTCTTTACATTTTCCTTAACTTTTATTATTATTATTTTTTAAAACCCACATATATATTATATACACATACACACACTAATTTCAAAGAGAGTTGTAAATATATTATAGACTTTAAATATAATAGATTACATCCTTATACTATGTAGATTTTAGGAATGTAATAAGATATGAAGTTGTAAAAGAATTGAATGAATGTACTTTGTGTAATACTCCATGTTCAAAATTTTGATTGGTATTCAAAATTCGAATACGGATATGACACGTAATGGTGTCACATTTTTCTATATCCCTTGCGACCTTACAACGTCTTGAATTGCTTCAAAGAGTGAAGATTATCCCCATATGCAACTCACAAACCAACAAACACGAATTTTTTCAATATGTTTTGTCCTCACTCATATGCTTCTTAGAAAATTTTTTAAGAGTAACTCAATATAGAATTGCTCAAAACTAAGCATGCTTAACTTTGAAATTCCTACGATTAAGCTATTAAAAATGAAAGTGTACTTTGTTGGTATAGGTACTAACTTTCAATTCTTTTAAGTATTTCTTAACCAAACTTTCATATTTTCATATCTTTCTCATTTGGATGTGATCTCGACTTATTCATATACCCCTCTTAAACTCAAATATCACATTTTAAAATGTGCGTATAAAAAATATTATTTATATGACTCTTTTTGCGTGTTTGCTTCGTCATTGCAAATAATAAATACAACAAGCTATTAATTCTAGCAAACAATAAGAATATACTTTGAGAGTTATAGTTATCATAAAATGAAAATTTTGCTTCATATCCTCCCAATATATATAGAAAATAATTACTTGACACTAGTTAAGTTACCATATATAACAATATTAATTTCATTACTAATGTGCCTAAGTTTTGGCTCTCATGTAGGTGTACAAAAATCCTTAATAATTTCTTATAAAATTATCTTTTAAAATAAAATAAAATCATATAAATCTTAGGAAAATTGTTTTAAATGAAAAAATTTGTTGAAAATATTTTCAAATATAACAAAATGTCACGGTCTCTCAGTGATAGATACTAATAGATATCTATCAGATAGACATCTATCCGTGGTAGATACTGATAGACAGATCTATCAATATCTATCAGTGATAGATGTTAGTTTTCTATTACATCCATAAGTGATAAACAGTGACATTTTACTATATTTCTAAATATTTTAGTTCATTTTATTATATTTGAAAACAACCCTAAATCTTATATGTTAGAGATTTTTTTTTCAAATTATTGGCGTAAAAGATTTATTTTATTTTATAGAAAATTTCAACATGATAATTAATTCATCGTTATAACATCACTCACCATAACGAATTCTTATTTTATTTTGGTTAAATTACAAATTTGGTTTCTATGATTTGCAAAAAGTTAGAGTTTATCTCTTATGGTTTTAACTTTTAATAGTTAGGATTTAGTATATATGATTAGATAAAACCTCATATTTAGTTTCTATTGTTTGATAAAACCTCATAAATAATCTCTATAGTTTGGTGAAAATACTAAAAAGTAGTACCTACCATTGGGGACAATTATGAAGGTTTTATCAAACCATAAGGACAAAATTCTAATTATAAACCATAAGGACTAGACTCAATTTTTTTAAAACTTTAGGGACCAAATTTGCAATTGAACCTTTTATTATTAAAGCTAAGGATAAATCAAGAAGTTACACATTTTTTTAAAATGTTTTTTTTACTATAAAAAAATTGGACATCAAAATTTGAGCATTCGACTTCAAAAAAATAGTACATAACAATTACCGATGCATTCCAATTTCAATTAACACTTTTTTTTTCTCACGTTAATATTAATCATAATCTTATGTATTTTATATATCTTTATAGTTTATGAGGAAATTTAGAGTACATTGTGTTAGATACAGATGTCGAAAAATTGTTGCGTAGGGGAAGAACCACTACCCTGAAAGAAATTTTGACGTGACCTTGGTGCTAATCACTATGCTAGTTGTTCTCCAAGATTAACACAACTTCCAATTGCACTCACCGGAAATGGATTGAAATCGATGAAAATTATATTTAGAAAACAGTAGATTTAGAGGAAAAACATATGAATAGGAAAGATAAAAATTGCTCCATCCCTTTCTTTTCAAAACTAAGAGCTATTTAAAGCAAAGGTAAGATCAGTTTCTAAAACAAAACAACCGTTTTGAAATTAATTTTAAAAATAGTTTTAGAATTAATTGAAACTAATTCTTGAAATTAACCACCTACAATTAATTCATGTATTTTCTTATACTATTTTAGTCATTCCCAACAATCCCCCACGAATGATTGGTATAATGAACAAAATAAAAAATAATTTAAAAAACCTGTTTTCTAAGCAAAGTTAGGAGACCAAACTTGAACATCAATATTTTGACTATTTGAATTGATACATAGTGAAATGACACAACAACTTTGTTAGAGAGAGTGAGTTACCACTTGAACTTTCAATAACTATGGTTGAGACCTTGACAACATGTTATATTCCTTAAATTTTCATTGATTTTGTGATAAAAGTGTGCTATTTAAGGCCATGCACATAGAATCTTGGGTCAACGTAAAAGCTTTAGAAAAATACCCTTAAATTTTTTCATAGAAGGTGGTCACTCCTTCACAATCACGTTAATTGCTTCATCAAGTCTATCACAATAGACCACTAAAAAACTGAGCTATAAAGACTTCACATCTAGTCCATACCAAGACAAACCATTCAAAAACTGAGCTAAGAAGATTTTACAACTATCCATCATGTCCATATCAGGACCAACCAAATAAAGGGCTATTGAATTTAAAGGTTTTAGTTCTATCCATCAAGTCTATATTATGACCACCCAAATAAAGAGCTATGGACCATCAAGTCGACTATGGACCACTATAAGACTTTCTCATAGTTGTTGAAAATTCTAGAATTACTCTCCTTGTTAGGCCTTTGGTTAGAGGATCCGCCGAGTTCTTCTTTGACCTTACAAACTTCAAGAAGATAATTTGCCAATAACTATTTCACAACTCCATGTCCAAGGTGTTTTGCAAGTATACACACTGTTCTTGGCAATTCCTATGACAGCCTGTGAATCATAGTGCAAAAAGGCTGGTAATAATGCCCCCACAATAGTAAATCTCCCAGTAGGCTTCTAAGCCACTTATACTGATACCCCCATAATGGTACATCTCCCAGTAGGCTTCTAAGCCACTCATATTGATGTCTTGCTAATTCTAGAACAATAAATTCACACTTCCATGAAGTAGCTTCTCTACCTAATAAGAATACATATTCACTAGTAAAGCTTACTTCGTCATTCTAAGTTACCTAGTGTACAGACTCCGAGACTAGCGTTGTCATAACCGCTCCTGGCCCGAGCAAAGATAATTTATTTTCACTGATCCAAGACTTATACTACAAATGTAGCAAAGTGGTAAGATTGGGGTCAAATCTACAAGGAGACTGTTGAATTAACTTAGGCCAATTTATTAATTCCACTAAAAAGGTTTTGATGATTCTTGTTTTTGTTTGTAAAATAAATTTAAAATCAAATAGAAAAAAAAAAAAAAGAGTTAGCACAGAAAATGGTTGAACCAAATTGAGAGGAAATCTTGGGATTAGTTTGTATGCTTTTTATTTTCTATCATTAGGTACTAGTTAATTTCTTAAATTATGTGAACCTCTCAACCTATTAGAAATTCTAATAGCCCAATTAGCCAATTTTGATAAAAATCTAAATCAACAATAATTCAGTTTAAATTTTTTTCTTTTCAGCGATGTACAAGTTAAAACTGAGAAGCATTAAGAAAGGGTTCAATTGTCGAGACACAATGCAAGTCGGACAACCACATCTTATAGCATGATTTTTCTGGAGGATTATACTAGGGCATACATGAATTTGGCTAGAAACAGTCTAGACCCTAAACATGCGATCCAAAAACGTACAACTTAATCAATCAATTATGTACAGACTAAATGATTTTGCATACAAGAAATTCAGTAAATTAATTTGTCAAAAAAATTTATCGAAACTCTATTATTAATAAATCGAATCCACCCAAAGGGTTCACAACAATTGAATAAATAAAACTAGTAAACTTCAAGAATTAAGACGTACAAACTATCCCAAGAAAATTACCTGCCTCTAAAAAGCATATTGGACATACAATGATCAAAAGAAAGTCGAGGCTGACTATGGCGATGATCCCTCAGCAATTTGGATTCAATGGCTCCCAAAACCGGACTAAACTCTCAAAATTCACTCTATTCGAAAGTATTTAGCTATAAGAATGTGATATGTGGCTGCTTGTTTTCTGCTTGCTGAAGGCTGAACCCAACGCATTATTTATAGGTTGCACGCAACGTCGCAACGTTGGAAAATAGCATTACAACACTGTGGCGCGCTTTGGAGAGCGTTGGGCAGGCGTTCCAACGATGCATCCAATGCTTGTTTATGTCGCGCGTTGAATAAATTTCCATCAATCGTCGCAGCGTTGCAATGCTTGGAAGGGGTGTTGCAACGCTAAGTGTTCTGTCTTACAACGTTGAAGCTTGAGCATGCATTGCAACGATGGCGATGACCCAACTCTGCAGTGTCGTGACACTTGGGGCAGCATTGCAACGCTGCCCTGCACTTGATGCTATTGCCTTTCAATGTCGAATGAGCGTTGGACTAAGGCATGTGAAGAGCGTTGCAACGCTGAATGTTCTACCAGAAACTCACTACTCGCTGCTCAACAACTCAATACTTGATGCTCGTTTACTCAGTGCTCAATGCTTGTTTACTTGGTAGAATTTTATTCGATGGTACTCGATGGAAATTTGGCAATTTCAACTCCTTTGAAGCCCTGATGCTTAAATAAACTCCAAATTGCTTCAAATTAACCCTGTTCGGCTCCAAATTGCCAATTCTACCTCTTGATTGCTCGGCACCTACAAAATAAAGAAATAAACACGTAAAATCCGATTACAAGCCTGAATTAAGCTAGGAATAATAGCTCTTTTTTAGAGCTAACACCCAGTTTGCATACACTACCTTTCTAATATGGCAAAAAAATATTAAAATACAAACAACAATCTACTATAACATTAAAAAACCTTAATAAACAATGAAGAGCAATCAAATGATTTTTATCAGGACTATGTGTATATCTACTCAATTTTTCACAACATAAATATTTCCTATTATCTTTGCATATTCAGATCGATAAACACTATCTTCCTTATTTTTCTTCAGACGCATACTAGTATCATAAGGTGTTCTTACAAGAGCATCATCAAACTATCAAATCTCTTTAACAGTTTTCAATGTGTGATTGACATTAAGAAAATCAATTTTCAGTAACGCTAAGAATCACATTAGACTCATATAAATCTTTCATTTCAAATGGTGAGGACATATATAACTTAGTATCATTACTTACATCTATGTTTGTATCAAAGATTAATATATTATCAACATACAAATAGATAATCACACAATCAGCTCAAATAAATTTGAGTAAACGCGTGTATCAAAGGATATTAACAAATAATCACATAATCAGCTCAAATAACTTGAGTAAATGACTTCTTTATATCCATGTGATGTATTATACAAATGTTAACAAGGCTTTGTAGTAGCTGTTTCAAATATTTTAGTCATATGAGTATATGCATCAAAATATTTTAACATCCATTTAAACCTAACTGGTTTATTTCCTTTAAGAAATTCTACTAAATTCATGAAGTTTTTTATGGAAATCGAGATATACGCAGCGGAATTAGGACCTTACTCTAATTGCTTTTAATTTAAAAGAAAAAATGCATGCAATTGAAGGAAAAACAGTAATTAAAATTACCTTTGAAGTTCCCGAAACCCGCTTTTCCTCACTGAATCTCGACCCGAACTCTTCCAGACCACTACTAGAGTTGACCTACTATCCTCTGGACTCAGAACCGGATTGTGGGACTCGGTGGATGAAGAAAACGAGAGAGAGAAAAGAGATAGAAAATAATATGGATCTTTGGGTTGGGTTATGAATTTTTCTCAAAGAAAAAAGTTTTTTTTTTCAGCCCAAATTTGAAAAACAATTTTTGCAAAAATGGGCAAAAGTCTTTTCATTCAAAATAAAGCCCAATTTATTAAAAAACCAACAACAATTGCATGAAACAAATCCATAAAAACCAAACATCTATAATCCACTATCTTAATGGGCTTAATGTCTCCACTATAAGCCAACACCTAGCCCACTATTTTGTTAGTGGGATTATCCAACAAAAATTTGGATTTTCCCACTAACTTTATTCAAAGGGCAAAATAGTCATTTGGTCAAAATCAAACTTTGACCAAAAAGTCAACATTTTGACCTCCCGAGCATGAATCCGCATTCATTTTCTTGAAATTCAAATCACATTTGAATATAAGGTCGGTCAAAGTTTGACTTTTCAAAGTCAAAAAATCAATTCTTTGACTTTTTACATCTTTGACCATTTTCATTATTTCCGAGCTTCCGAATATGAACGTATTCATATTCTTGATAATTAAATCACATTTAAATATTAAAGCTGTATCTCTAAACTGAAAAACCCAACCACTATATCACATATACTTGTCGATTTCTCTCTCTTCACCTAATTCGAACAATTCAAATTATTCTATCATGCTGTTCTAAGTTTATTCTATATGAGCTAGTAGAGGAACCTAATGGACTTATAGATTATGGGCTTCAACGATCCGAGATTAGCTAGCTAAACTCTTTAGATGGAGCTAATCAACATTCATTAACTAACGGGTCATTCCACTATAGTCCCGTAGTTGCACTCCCCTCACTATAGATATATTTGTGTCCATTTGATATAACCATGATTAGTAAGTTAATCCTTCACAGGTTTTTCGTAATCTCGACTGGGTCATAAAAACCGTTTTACCCCCAAGACTACATCTTGTTCCTTAAGTTCCACTGATCCTCTAATGAACAATTGGTTTAATATCCAACCTATAAACCGAATCCCTCTCGGGCCAAGGAGAGGGTGGGGCTCCTTATTCAAGACCTGGATTCAGTACTAAAAGGAACAACCTATCTACTATCCTTATAATGGGTAGGAGTGAATTCCGTCTTGCACCCTATGTTCCCAGCTATCCACCCGATCTTACCTCTGAAATGGGAGGCTTATTGGGCCAGCGATATTGAGCTGCCCTCACCTATGCAGATCTAAGGATAATTTCGAGTGAACAGTAGTTTATAGTTAGCTCAGGATTAAGATTAAGTTACCTAGGTTATCAATTAACGAAATTGTCAGTTTTATACATAAAATGACATTTAGAACGTAAAAAGTTATTATTTCATGGTTTAGTCTTATACAAACTCATTGCATAAGATGCCCCCACTCACATATCTCTATAAAAACGATTTAGGATCACATTGTTTGTACTAACTACAAAATGGGCCGCATCCATAGTGTCCCCAGAATAAGGCACCCAACCTTATTCGTATACTATAGACCATTTTGGCTATATATTTGAACTTGATCCACATTTATGTCACTACATAAAGTTCAAACTACATTAAATAGCCTTAGGACCTTAGTTTACTGGATTCAAGATTACAATTTCAATAACAACTTTATCGAAAAACAAAACAGAATATGTCTATTAATTTACAAACTATGAGTTTTAGGACATAAAATCCAACAGTTTTCATTTTCTCTTTTCAAGATCCAAGATATGCTTAATGAAATAAAGACTTTTGTAACATCCCAAAATTTTCAGGTAATTCTCATTAAATATCTTGAAATATTTGGGCATTATTTTGATAAATTAGGTAAATTTAATTTGGGAGGGAAGATAATTAGTTTAAAAGATATTTGCAAAAAAATAGGAATTTTAATTTAATTTAAGGAAAAATTGGATTAGCTTACTTGGGAAAAGTGTGATTTTAAATTGATTAAATATTTAGAAGTGTGTAATTTAACTCAACTATTGGATTGGGTGTGTTCCCTTAATTTGAAAACAGATTTGTAATTTTTGGATTATTTTTTAATAAATATTTGAAAATAAAGAAAAGGAAAAGAATTAAGATTTTGCAAACTAAAAGGAATTTTAAATTTAAGAAGGAAAAGGGAAAACTGTGGTCTTAAATTTTATCCTTTTTAATTTTGAATTTGGATCCAATTTAGAGAAGATAATTAATTTAAATTGAGTTGAGAAAAGAAATTTGGATTTAATTTATATTAATTAGATTATGGAATTTCTAGTTTAGTTAGATTGTGAAATTTTTAATTCAATTAAAATATGGTTTCCCAAATTAATTAGATTATGAATTTTTTAATTAATTAAAATATGGATTTCCTATTTCGCGATCTAGTCTTCTATAAACTCTTTATAGAGGATACCCCACATGCAACCTATAGGTTTAACTCCATTAGATTTATCTACAAGTTTCCAAACATAATTGAAGTACATAGACTCCATTTTTAGATTCATGGCTTTAATCCACTCATCCTTGTTCACATCACCCATTGCCTGCTTGTAGGTCAATGGATCCTCAACGTCATCATCTTGTATGACATTTTGAGTTTCTATTAAACCCAAATAGCAAGTAGGTTGGGTTACAATCCTCCCACTACATTGAAGCTTCTTCAACTCTTGAGTAGGAAGTGCTTGACTGGATAAAGCAATATCAACAACTCTTGTTGAAGTGCTTCCTTCTTCAATAACTCTTATTGAAGTTTCAGTAGTTTTTTTGGTAAGTTCATTTAATACGATTTTACTGTTTGGTTTATGTTCTCTAATGCGGTCTTCCTCTACAAAAGTTGCATTTGTCGATACAAACACTTTACTCGCTTTTGGATGAAAACCACCTCCCCACTTACGTGATGTGAAGAGAAAAAAGGGGAGGGAGTAATTCCTCCGATTAATTATTTCAAAAAATAATTAGATTAATTAAATTTAAATAAACTTAATTTATTTTAATAAATAATTTTAATATATATATATATATATATATATATATATATATGATAACTACTTTATCGTATAATATATTTATTAAACTATATGTTATATCAAATATAACATATAACCTATAGTTTATATACTGTATCAAATACAATATAACTTATAGTTTCTTTTCTCTCATCAATGGTCTTTAATATAAATCTCATTAATATTATAATGTATCAAATACATTATAGTTATTATATCATATATAATTAAAATTTAATTAATTATATCATATATAATCAATTTCCTCAATTAATTTGAACAATTCAAATTAATCCAAAAAGTTATTCACATTAAATCCCGTTAAGCTATCGAGGGGACCTCATGGACCTATAACTTGAAGCTCCAATGTGAAGGAAATCTAAACATAGAGATCCAATGAGCGGAAGCGGATCGTTCCAAATCCCATTGAGAAAGAATAAGAACACATTATAATCTACAAGAACAGATTATGCATAATTAAGTAAAGTATAAGCATGCTTCTTTAAAAGAATGAACAAGGGCTAGGGTATGGAAACTTTTGAAGAATCTTTCTTCAAGTATCCCTTGATCAATCTCCAACGCGTCCAACGATGTACTCGAATGCAACGATCAGACTGGCCAACAACATGAACTGAAGAATCCTCGATCACTATCGAGTCCAACTCGATCCTCGACCCTCGAATAGAATTAGAACACCACAACAAAAGTTACCTTGGTATTCTCGGTGTGAGAATCCAGGATTTGTAGGCTCTGTGTGACTTTGGATAGAGGAATGAAGGAAAAAGACGATCGAGTAAGTGGGAGACAGATGAAGTTTATCGTATAGACTAGATACTCGATTGTTTAGTAAGAAGCAGTCTATCGTATAGACTTGCTACTCGATCGTTTAGTAAGAAGCAGCCTATCGTATAGACTTGCTACTCGATCATTTAGTACCGAGTAACTATCGTATAGCAAACTCAATACTTGATAGTTTATACTCTCTATGCTATCGTTTAGTAAAACATTTTTACTCGATAGCCTCTGTGAGATCTAATTTCGAATGAATCAACTTCTCTTTGATTTTGAAAAACCATTTTCCTTTTTATCTCACAGTTACCATAAAACTTCCAATAACCTCCCACTCAATCGGTTATTAAAGAAAAAGAATTAATTAATTAATTAATATATTATAAATATATATGATAACCAACTTATCATATTATATTTATAACCTATAGTTTTAATATTTCATCATATGAAATATATAAACCATAATTTTTTTTTCTATTTTATGATATTTAATATAAATCATATTTATATTAATTCCTCCAATTAATGTATGTAATACATCATAACAATTATATCACATATAATTTAATTAATTTAATTATATCACATATAATTAAAATTCCTTTTGTTAAATTGAACACTTCAAACTAACACAAAATCTGATTCTCAATTCGAACCCATTGAGCTACCAAGGGGACCTTATGGACCTGTAGTATGAAGCTCTAACGGTATGTGAATAACTAACTAAACTCTTTAATCACGAGATCTACCATCCGTTAACTGTTGGTCACTCCACTAAAGACCAACAGTTGCACTCTTCGCACTATAGATATATTTATGTGTCCATTGAATATAACCAATCAACAGTGCAATAACCCTTCACAAATCACTCGTAAGTACAACTAGGCCAAATTACCGTTTTGTCCCTATAGTTACATCTAACTCCTTAAGTACCACTGATTCCTCTAGTGAACAATAAGTCATAGTCCTACTATGACTGAGCCATTTCTTCCAAAGAGAGGGTGTGGCCACTATGTTCAAGACCCAGAATCAACCCTTAAAGGAGCAATTTATCTACTTAGCCCTACTTTGGGGAAGAAGTGAATTCAGTCTTGTGTAGCTGAGTTCCCAAATCCTCAATCAGACGAATCCCCAAAATGGTAGGCTTGTTGAGTTGGCAATCTGGCCACTCTCACCCATACAAATCAAAAGACCGCCCTCATGAGCAGGAGTTCCCAACTATATCAGGATTAAAGTCATGTCACCTATGTTGAATCACCAGCACGCAGCGGAAGAGTTTAGGATTCATAAGCACTCTAATTCATTAATTTTGGATGAAAAGAAACATGTTAAAACAGTGTTTAATGGGTTTCAAGAACATAACTTGGCGAATCGTTGAAATCTCTATTTCCAGTTGCTAAATCCTCCAAATCCTTGTGTAGAACACCACAAGATCTTCTCTACTATCCTCTTAGTGTTCTAGATTCAATTGTGGGACTCAAAATAAGCTGGAATCAAAGGAAATATGGAGAAAGCTCACTGAACCAACCCATTGAAGAACACCTTCTTCATCCGAACGTTTCAAATTAACTTATCACGCTACTCTAGAGCTAATCCATTTCTGAGCTAGTAGGGGGACCTCGTGTGTAACACCCTCCACATTTTTTTAGTAATAATGTAATTTCAGTAACTTTATTATTTGGAATTTCAGTAATTGTTATTAGTTGGAGGACATTTTTGGAATTTTGGACTTCAAGTATAAGTGCGGGAATTTAATTGTTGGCGTGAAATTATTCAAATTGGAAAATAATGGCAGGAATTAATTTTCTTTTGAAATGGAAAGGAATTTAATAGTTTAATGGAAAGGAATTAAACGTAATGAAATTTAATAGTAAAACGGAAAGGAATTAAATGTAATTATACTTATTTCCTTTTTTGTTTTTTTATTATTATTATTATTTATAAAAAGTCAAACCCTACCTTCCATCTGTTTGTTTACTCCTTCCAATGAACAATGGCAATGCCCACGATCTCCAACCAATTTCCTCTAACGCTGCAACATACAACTTCAACGGCCACAACACTTGCGACTTAGATTTGAGTTACCCACTTCTTAATGGCTCCAAATTTCGAACAACAATCAACGAGGATTAATGTTGTTTTGCATGTTTGTTTGATACAAGGTTCCATTGGGAAAGGAAGAGGTTGAGCTTCTAGTTTCTAGAGTTTGCGATTAGAGGTAAGTAATCTTACTACTAGAACTACTCACGGGCCAAGCATTAGATGTATGCTAGCATGTTAAATGAAGGTTATGGCAGAATGACAACATGAAAGATTGATAGTATAACATGATTAAAGTATATTCTGTTACAAGATCCGAATTATTTATTTATGCACATAGACACTTGAATGCTAGTATGAGATGGTATGTGCTTCCATGGTTGTATTTGATCTGATGATGTTGAGGTATACATGTATGTTGTAGAACCATGATATTGAGGTATATGTGTATGTTGTAGAGTCATGATGTTGAGGTTTATATGTATGTCATAGATTGGTACAATGATGATTATGATGTTGAGACTGTGTAAATGTCCTTACTGATTAGTTAGATGCCCATTAGATTTTGTGTTTCCTTCAGGATTCACCAGTTTGTGTTTCCTTGGGGATCCACCAGTTTGTGTTTCCTTCGGGATCCACCAGTTTGTGTCTTCTTCGAGATTCACCAGAGATAGTGGGCATACTTAACTACAGTAGGATAGGACACAGTCTCCTTCTTGTTTCATATGCATATGTGTCCCATGAGGACTAGAGGACATATGTTTCACCGGAGGTGGATATCTAAAGGACATAGATGCCCAGCCTGACTCCAGTAGTGGGATTACATATTGAGTATTTTATACTCATTCTTTCTCATGTTGTTATTTCAGGTAATGGTAGAGATGAACCGGCGATGGACAAGCGGAATTCGTGATCGGGCCACTGGGACTAGTTTTTACGCTTTCACATCATGAGATTTAGAGTTCTTTTCATGTTTTTCTTAACTTTTAGTTTTGATGCTTAAAACTTACTTTTAAGAATTGTTTTTCAGACTTATTTATTATCCTTTATGATTTATGGGCACCCTACTATTGTTTTAGTATTTGAATTTAATGAAAGTCTTTTGAACTTACCTTATTTAATTAGCATTTATTTTGCCATAACTGAGTTTCGTTTTGAGTTCCATGCATGCATGTATTTAGTAAGTGCCTAACTTAAGTCCTAGGGGGTCGGGTCGTTACATCGTGGATCTACAGATCATGGGCTCCAACGATCCAAAATTAGTCGGCTAAACTCATTAGACTGATCTAACCCCCATTCATTAACTAATGGGTCACTCCACTAAAGCCCATAGTTGAACTCCCCTCACTATAGATATATTATGTCCACTCGATATAACCATGATTAGTAAGTTAACTCTTCACAGGTTGTTCGTAATAACGGTTGGGTCAAATCTCTGTTTTACCCCCAAAATTACCTCTTGTTCCTTAAGTCCTCACTGATTCCCTAATGAACAATTGTTTTGTGATCCAATCAACAAAATCGAGTCCCTCTCATGCCAAATGAGAGGGTGGGATCCCTTTTTCAAGCCCTAAAATCAGCACTTAAGGGAACAACCTCTCTACTATCCCTAAAGTGGGTAGGAGTGAATTCCCTCTTGCACCCTATGTCCCCAACTATCTATCCAATCGTACCTCTGAAATGGGAGTCTTATTGAGCCGGAATTGTTAAGCCAACCCTCACCTATAAAAATCTAAAGGTAATTCCAGATAAACAGGAGTTCATAGTTAGCTCAGGATTAAGGTCAAGCTACCTAGGTCATCGCTTTGAAATAGTCAGTCTTAAACAGTAAACAATCTTATAAAGTAAGAGTGACTCATTTCGTGTTCCGATCTTGTACAAACTCTTTTGCACAAGGATACCCTCACTCCTTATGTCCAACATAAACGAATTAGGATCACTTTGTTTGTAGCACTTTACAACTTCTTGTAATAACTACAGAGCAAGCTACATCCAATAGTGTTACTAGAATAAGGTACCCAATCTTATTCATATACTATAGATCATTTTGACTATTTACTCGAATCTGATCCACCTTTATGTCTCCAGATAAAGTTCAAGTACTCATCCAATAGTCAAGGGACTTTTAGGTTTATTGAATTTCTATTCAAGCAATAGAAATATTCAATAACACCTTTATTGAATTATCAGAATAAGTTCCAGTGTTTACATACCACGAGTTTTAGGACATAAAATCCAACAACCTATGGTCATCCCAGTGAAATGTAAGCCTCAATTATCAACAACGTTATATAAAGATGCTAATCATCTCGTGGTTCGATCTCATACAAACTTTTTGTATAGGATACCCCCGCTTGCATGTCTCCATATGAATGATTAGGATCAGACCATTTGTAGCATTTTACAACACTTGTAACATCTACATAGCGGGTCGTATCCATAGTGTCACCAAGATAAGGTATCCCTCTATTATCCTTATACTACAGACCATTTAGGTTATTACTTAAGGCATGATTCACTTATATGTCTCCACATACATGCTTAAGTTACATAAAATAGCCTCGGATCTTAGTTTATTGGATTGAGTAAATGCTTATAAAATAACACTTATTTTATTCATAATAATATGTTCACAAATTGTTTACAAACTAATGAGACTCCCAAGAGAATTAGGACACCAATCCCAACAATCTCTCACTTGTCCTAATGCCTCGGGAGACTAATGTACAATACAAAAACAGTAAAATATATAATAAACTAGGGCATACTCTATACCCCAGTATCATCTCCCACTTTCCCTAGACAAGGTGCCGCATGTCCTGTAGACCCAGACTCTCTAGATGACTCTCGAACACGGTGAAGGAACTCTTATCAAAGAGAACCAATGAGCAAAAGCAAGATCGTTCCAAGTTCATTGTGAAAGAATTAAAGGCATTCACAAACATACAGAACAATTATGCAACTTATACAAAATTACAGCATGCTTTCATAATTAAATACAAAAGGAATGAGAAACTTACCCTTGAAGAATGCTTCTTCTGTAAATCTCTGGCTCTCGCTAGCAATCGGGCAATAACCTCTCGCTCTTGTTCAGATCGCCTATCCAATTTTCTTGTAATCACGAACAATCTTCTCCATGAATAAACACCCTTCGACACCACCACTTGACAACCTTGATATTCTCGAAGTGAGAATCTAGGAGGTATGGGCTCTGTGTGAATTTGGTAGAGGGATGGAGGAAGGCAACAATCTAACTACACGATCAAGCAAGTGGGAGAAGGTTCTGTCTATCGTATAGACTAAGAGTACTTGATCGTTTAGCAAATCTCGCTCTCAGTAGCAATTGTATAGCTAACTCTCACTGGATCGTTTACACGATCGTTTAGTCTCTCCCTGAATCGTTTACACAATCGTTTAGTAAACTCTCACTCTCGTTTAGTCTCCCGTGAGGCCAATCGTGTAGTCTCTCGTGAGTAAACGATTAGTAAGTTACTAAATGAAGCGATTTTCAAAATGAAAACACTTTTCATTTTTATCCTTCAGTCACTCAAAACTGAAAATAACCTCCCACATTTATAGTTAATGGAGAAAATAACCAACCACAATTATCACATAATTGTTTTTAATTATAAATAAATATAATAACTAACTTATCATATTATATTTATAACCTATAGTTTTAATATCACATCATATGTTATTTAAAAAATAGTTCTTTTCTCCTTTATTTGATATAAATCATATTTATATCACTTCCTCTAATTAATGTATCTAATACATCAAGTCAATTATATCACATATAATTGAACCAAATTAATTATATCATATATAATCAAATTCTCTCTTGTTAATTTGAACACTTCAAACTAGCCTAAAAACTTATTCTCAACTTGAATCCATTGAGCTACCAAAGGGACCTTATAGATTGTAGCTTGAAGCTCCAACGGTATGTGAATAATTGACTAAACTCTTTAATCAAGAAATCCACCATCCGTTAACTGTCGGACACTCTACTAAAGACCAACAACTGTACTCTTCTCACTATAGATATATTTCTGTGTTCATTGGATATAACCAATCAACAGTACGATAACCCTTTACAGATCGCTCGTAAGTACAGCTAGACCAATTTACCATTTTGCCCTTGTAGTTACATCTAACTTTTTAAGTACAACTGATTCCTCTAATGAATAATACATCATAGTCCTACTATGAGTGAACACCTCTCGGCCATGAGAAAGTGTGTGGTGCCACATCGTTCAAGCTCCAGAATCAACCCTTAAGGGAGAAATCTATCTACTTACCCTTGCTTCTGGGAAGAAGTGAATTCCATCTTGTGTAGCTCAGTTTCTCAGCTCCCCAATCAGACGAATCCCCAAAGTGGGAGGTTTTAGTCGGCAATCTGGCCACTTGCATCCATAAAAATAAAAGGACCGCCCTCATAAGCAGGAGTTCCCAACTCACTCAAGATTAAGGTCATGTTATCTATGGTTATCCTAGTGAAATGAAAGTCTCTGTCATGAGTGACGTTATATAACAAGACTAAACATTTTGTGATGCGATCTTATACAAACTCCTTTGTATAGGACACCTCTACTCGCATAACTCCACATGAATGATCAGAATCAGACCATCTATAGCACTTTATAACACTTGTAACATCTACAAAGCGGGTCATATTCATAGTGTCACCAGGATAAGGTTTTCCTCCTTTATCCATATACTACAGACCATTTAAGTTATCACTTAAGACATGATCCACCTGTATGTCTCCACGTACATGCTTAAGTTACAACGATAACCAGAGATCTTAGTTTATTGGTTTGAGGTTAATGCAACTAAAATATCTCATATTATTACATCACAAGCGTTTGTTCATACAAGTGTTTACAAACTACAGGAACTACAAGATTTAGGGCATCAACCTCAACAATCTCCCACTTATCCTAAAGCGAGTGGGTGTACAAGATAAAAACAAGTACAAAATAATAAACTAGAGCACTAAGGCCCAGTACAAAATCTCCCACTTGCCCTAGTCCAACCGCGGACGATCCCGTAGACCCATGTGCTGAAGGTAACCCTAAAAAAATGTAGCCGTGAGAGTCTGAAAGCCAGAGTCCATGTATCCAATAAGGATCAAATCCTTAGATCCATACACGAGCATGTAGTCCCTCATTCTCCCAAGATACTTGAGGATGTTCTTGACGGTGGTCTAGTGACCCTGTCCTAGATTAGACTGATATCTATTGACTATCCCCACAGCGTAGCAGATGTCAGGTCTAGTATATAACATCACGTACATCAAACTGCCAACGACAGATGCATAGGGGACCCGTCTCATTTCTTCAACCTCTTGAGGTGTTTTAGGACACTTTTCTTTAGACAATGTAACTCCATTCCGAAAAGGAAGTAGGGCCCTTTTTAAGTTCTACATCGAGTATTTGAGCAACATCTTGATAATGTACGATGCCTGAGACAGTGCTAGCACTTTGTTCTTTCGATCCTGAAAGATTTGAATACCAAGAACAAACTGAGCCTCTCCTAAATCTTTCATTTGGAATTGGTCCGCTAGCCAGTTCTTAATTGAAGTCAATAAACCTACATCATTCCTAATGAGTAGGATATCGTCTACATACAATACTAGGAAAACTACTGAATTGTTAATGATTTTCTTGTAGACACAAGGCTCATCAACGTTTTGGTCAAAGTCGTTAGATTTAATTGTAGTATCAAACCTAATGTTCCAAGATCGAGACGCTTGTTTCAGCCCATAAATGGACCGAATTTCTCTTGACCTTGGACTATGAATCCTTCGGGTTGCACCATATAAATGGTCTCCTCAAGATTACCATTCAGAAAGGCAGTCTTGACATCCATTTGTCATATCTCATAGTCATAATATGAGGAAATGGATAGGAGGATGCGGATTGACTTCAGCATGGCAACAGGTGAGAAAATCTATTCATAGTTAACTCCCTCCACCTGGGTATAACCTTTTGCCACAAGTCGAGCCTTGGAGGTTTGCACCTTCTCATCAGCACCCCGTTTCCATTTTCAACCTATAGGTTTTAGCCCATCAGGTTGATCTACAACATCTCATACTGAGTTGAAGTACATCGACTCCATCTCGAGATCCATGGCTTTAACCCATTCATCCCGGTCAACATCCTTCATTTCCTTTTGACAAGACAACGGGTCCTCAACCTCGCCATTGACTACCATAGACAAGATTTTAGTGAAACTGTTGAAGAGGTAGCAGCACGCAACGGAAGACATCAGGATCGATTAGCACTCTATTTCATTAATTTTGGCATAAAAAGAAACATGCTTAAAAGAAGTTTAATGGGTTTCAAGAACATACCTTTGAAGAATCGTTGAAATCTTAATTTCTAGCTACAAAAACCTCCAAATCTTTGTGTAGACCACCACAAGATCTTCCCTACTATTCTCTTGGTACTCTAGATTGAGTTGTGGGACTCAAAATAAGCTGGAATCAAATAGAATTTGGAGATAGCTCACTGCAACAACCCAAAATGAAGAACACTTTCTTCATCCGAATTTTCTCATGAAAAATTCTATCGGTTCATCACTTCAACTTCACTCCAATCTCTTCAATATATTGAAGACTATCATACAAAGAGATTTGTTGCATGGGATCCAGCTCATGCTTGGAGTAAATGAAGGAAGAGGTGGGTTCATTGTGAACTACTTTGAAGATGAACATGTAAAAACACATTTTTCCTTTTTTTATGTAATTTTCTATTTCCAAAATCTAAAATTGATTTCAAAATCATATTTTATTTCTAAAATCAAAATTTATTAATTTTACAAATTAATTTCACAAATTAATTTTCTAATAAAATTAATAAATAATCATTTAAACAATTTAAATAATTCTAATTAATTTAATATCCAATATTAAATTAATTTTTACATAAATTCATCTTCACATATTTAAATCATATTTAAATATATATTCTCCAATTTTCATTTGATTCTAATTTGAACGCTTCAAATTAACTTATCACGCTACTCTAGAGCTAATCCATTTCTGAGCTAGTAAGGGGACCTCGTGGACCTACAGATCATGGGCTCTAATGATCCAAGATTAATCAGCTAAACTCATTAGACCGATCTAACCCCCATTCGTTAACTAATGGGTCACTCCACTAAAGCCCATAATTGAACTCCCCTCACTATAGATATATTATGTCCACTCGATATAACCATGATTAGTAAGTCAACCCTTCACAAGTTGTTCGTAATAACAGTTGAGTCAAATCTCTATTTTACCCCCAAAATTACCTTTAGTTCCTTAACTCCCAACTGATTCCCTAATGAACAATTGTTTTGTGATCCAATCAATAAAACCAAGTCCCTCTCGGGCCAATGAGAGGGCGGGGCCTTTTTTCAAGACCCAGAATCAGCACTTAAGGGAACAACCTACTATCCCTAAAGCAGGTAGGAGTGAATTCCGTCTTGTACCTTATGTCCCCAATTATCTATCCATTCTTACCCCTGAAATGGGAGTCTTATTGAACCGGCATTGTTCAGCCAACCCTCACCTATGCAAATCTAATGGTAATCCCGAATAAATAGGAGTTCATAGTTAGCTAAGGATTAAGGTCAAGTTACCTAGGTCATCGCTTTGAAATAGTCAGTCTTAAATAGTAAACAACATTATAAAATAAGAGTGACCCATTTCGTGGTCTGATCTTGTACAAACCCTTTTGCACAAGGACACTCCCACTCCTCATGTCCAACATGAACGAATTAGGATCACTTCGTTTGTAACACTTTACAACTCCTTGTAACAACTACAGAGCAGGCTGCATCCAATAATGTTACCAAAATAAGGTACCCAACCTTATTCATATACTATAGATCATTTTGATTATTTACTCGAACCTGGTCCACCTTTATGTCTCCACATAAAGTTCAAGTACTCATCCAATAGTCAAGTGACTTTCAGGTTTATTGGATTTCTATTTAAGCAATAAATCTATTCAATAACACCTTTATTGAATTTTCAGAATAAGTTCCATTGTTTACACACCACGAGTTTTAGGACATAAAACCCAACAGAAACCCATATAGCGAACAGGTGGGTTCGCAACCCTCCCATTACGTCAAGGTTCCCTCAACTCTTGAGGTGGATTGGATCTACTAGATGATCATCCATCAACAACTCTTGTTGATACAATAGGCCCTTCAACAACTCTTGTTGAAGCTTTAGTAGTTTCGTTTGAAAGTTCACGCAATACGATTTACTACGTGGACTGTGCTCCCTCATATGATTCTCCTCAAGGAAGGTAATGTTTGTCGACACAAACACTTTGTTCTCCTTAGGATCATCAAAGTAACCCCCTCGTGTCCCTTTGGGGTAGCTTACAAATAGGCACAACCTCGAACGTGGTTCTAATTTCTTAGGATTAGCCTTAAGCACATGGGCTGCGCAACCCCAGATGCGGAAGTGACACAAACTAGCTTTACGCTCGTTCCACAACTCCCAAGGTATTCTGGCAACACTCTTGGAAGGAACATAGTTGAGGATATAAGTTGTAGTCTCCACTGCAAAACCCCAAAACGAGGCCGGTAAAGAAGCGTAACTCATCATCGACCGAACCATGTCCAACAGGGTTCTGTTTCTCCTCTCCGATACACCATTTTGTTAAGGTGTACCAGGCGTTGGGAGTTGGGAAACGATTCCATGTTCTATCATATAGTTCTAGAACTCAGAATCTAAAAACTCTCCACCCTGATCTGATCGAAGTGTTTTAATCCATTTATCCAATGCGTTTTCAACTTCAGCCTTAAACTCTTTGAACTTTTCAAAGGATTCGGACTTTCGTTGCATCACATAATCATACCCATACCATGAGTAATCATCAGCAAAAGTGATGAAATACTCGTAGCCTCCCCCGG
This sequence comes from Benincasa hispida, assembly GCF_027475165.1. Taxonomy (NCBI): domain Eukaryota; kingdom Viridiplantae; phylum Streptophyta; class Magnoliopsida; order Cucurbitales; family Cucurbitaceae; genus Benincasa; species Benincasa hispida. Next base: position 11,367,864 of record NC_143478.1, read on the forward strand.
CTCGCACATTCATTGGACCACAAATGTCTGAATGCACTAACTCTAGAGGCTCTTTGGCTCGATAACCATTTTCAGTAAAAGGTATTTTATTCATCTTGCCTTCAAGGCATGACTCGCACACAAGTAAAGAATTTTTCTCTAACTCACTTAGAAGTCCATTTTTTAGCAACCTCTCAATCCTATTGAGATTAATGTGCCCTAATCGAAGGTGCCAAAGTTGGGCATTTTCCTTAGGAGAAACCGTAAGTTGTTTATTTTAAGCTACGACAGTTTTAAACATCTCTATGTTATTGAGGGAATTTGTTGCTAACAGCCTTAGCACATACAAATTATTTTCCAGTTTTGCTGAACAAATCTTAATACCATATTTCAGAATAAATACTTTATTCACCAAAAATTTGAGAGTATATTTACATTCAATCAGACACTTTACAGAAATTAAGTTCTGCTTTAACTCGGGAACAACATAGACATCATTCAAAATGATAAACTTATTCTATAAGTCAACTGGAGTCCTCCCACTGCCACAGCTTAGACGACATGCTCTGTACCTACTCACATCGTCATCTCATCAGCCTCAAGCTACCGTCAGGATCTAATCCCTTAAAAATAAGAACAAACATGATTAGTGGCCCCATAGTCAATAATCTAGGCAAAATCATCATTCTTCACTAAACAAGTTTCCAAAACTAGTAAATCATATTTTCCTAATTTTGCCTTGGCCTTAGCCTTCTCTTCTTCTTCAGCCAGTGAGGACAGTTCCGCTTCCAGTGCTCGTCCTGGTTGCAATGGAAACATTTTCCTTTCTCAACTGACATTGGTCGTCTACCCTGCTGTGCGACAGGTTGTGGGTTAGCAGGTGCCTTCCCTTTCCCCTTCCACCCTTCTTCTTCTTCCACTTAGTAGTGTTAGAAGTAGAAAGTGCGGACTTAGTTCCTTAGGTCGAACCCCGATGGAACTTCTTAGATGACAAAGCAACATTTTCCTCACCAACCTTCTTCTTTTTACTTTTCAGCAAGGATTGGAATGTCTGCAACTCGTTGAGGAGAGTTGTAAGGGAATAATCAACTTTGTCAGCACAACATTCCTGACAAAGTGCAGGAAGCTTTCTGGTAATGTTTGCAGAATTATGCTAACCTGGCTGCCCTCATCGATGCAAGCTTCATTCATCTATACCACATTGAAGTGGACCATCATGTTCAGAACGTGTTCTCGAACAGATGTACCCTTCTCCATTTTGGAGTTGAAGATGCATGTCAGAGCTTCATGCTTGAGTTGTTCAGACGGTTGTCCGAACATCCCCTATAAGGACTCCATGATCTCACGCGCAGAGACCATAGGCTCATGCTTCTTGGCCAAAACGTCATTCAGGCTGGCCAAGATATAAGCTCGAGCCTTCTCGTTCACTCGTTTCAATCTCTCATATGCCTCTCGAACATTTCGAGCAGCAGTTTGAGCCGGAATAGAAGGATACTTCTCCATAAGAATGAACCTAAGGTCATCGATGATTAGTATGGTATTTATCGTGTTTGTTCAACTAGTGTAGATATCGCTAGTTAATTTATCAGCACTTAATAGAGCTAATGTGGCTATAGCCATTTTAACGTTGCTGGAAAACATGAACAAACTTAATAAGTCTAGGCATTAGCACTTTTAATTCCAATTTTAGTTTTGGCAAAATAGTTCCTATGTACACTAAGTGAAAAGACATTCTCAACCATTAGACAGAAACAACTCTTGTAACTGACTCTAATAGTCACAATTTTTCGGTCCAAAACTATTAACATTTAACAATTCCGCGTAAGCGTAACCCCTCATTTTAGGCACTAGAGTCCCGCCCTAATGCGCCCACCATAGGGAAAAAGTAGATTAGGACAAGAGACTAAAACGATCTTATCCCATACAGAAGATCAAATAAAGAGTCGTGCAAAACTGCCATCCTTTAGGGGGACACTTCTAGAGTGCCTCGAGGCGATGCACAAAACGTTATCCAACCTAATGAGAGAGACCGTGGGATATGTTGTCACACGTCCCACTCCCACTTACTATGAACATTCCCTCCATTCACCTTGGTATTGACCTACCCAAACACCATCCTTTAGGGGGACACCCCCAAGGTGCCTCGAAGCCGAGGATAAATCTCATGGTGTGAACATTAAGGGAGAAAGGTAAAGAGGTTTAAGTGAAGTATCATACACCCCAAGTACCTCCCACTGAATGTTCTACCTAGGTTCATTAACTTAGACAATTCGGCTACTGATTTTATCTAAGTGAGTTTAATTTGCTAAAAAATAACTCTTACTTTTGATAATTAAACAAGTTCGAGAATTGTATCAGCAACAGCGGATTAGTATGTTCTAAGGTCATCGATGATTAGTATGTTCTACCAAGGATTGTTTCAGCAACAACGAAAATACAAGGATCATCTAAACACTCAAATTCACTAATTTTGGCAAAATATAAAGCATGCTTTTGCAGAAACAAGTGAGTTTTAAGACATACCTCTTGTAGAACTTCTTCAAAGCTCCTTCACCAGCTGCTATCTTCTCCAAATCTTATTGTAGACTCATCACCTCGATCCGATCAAAGTGTTTTAATTTTTTTATCTAATTGGTTTTCAACCTCAGCTTTATACTCTTTGAACTTTTCAAAAGTTTCGGATCTTTGGTGCATTAGGTAAATATACCCATACCTAAAATAATCATCTATAAAACTTTTGAAATATTCATACTCTCCTCTTGCTCTAACATTTAGAGGCCCACAAAGTTCTGAGTGAATAAGCTCTAGGGTTTCTTTGGCTCTAAGACCTTTTCCAGAAAAAGATCTTTTTGTCATTTTACCTCAAGACAGGACTCACATGGTGGTAATAAACTGTCTTCCAACTCATTTAAAAGATCGTTCTTAATTAATCTCTCAATCCTGTTGAGATTTATATGACCCAGTCTCAAGTGCCAAAGATAGGCATTTGGAGAAATCTTTCTCTTCTTATGAGTTCTAGCAATTTTAAACATCTCTATGTTCAAAACAGCTTTGACCTCAGTTGGTTTTAACATGTACAAGTTATTTTCTAATTGTGCAGAGCAAATCTGTTTATTTCCCATTTTGATGAACACTTCACCATTTTCGAAATAAACTTTATAATTTTGTTCAAGCAAACAGGAGACAGAAATTAGATTCCTTTTCATAAAAAGAATATAATATACATTTTTCAAATAAATGTATTTATCTTCTATAAATAACTTCATATCTCCCCGGTCCCTACCTTAAAAATTGTTTCACCTTCTGTCAACTGTCTCCAGAAACTTGTTTCCTGTGAGATAGTACATACATGATTAATGACACAAGAATCAATTATCCAGATTTTATTGTTTTCCACTAAATATGCTTCGATAACAAGTAAATCATATTTATCTTGTTGTTCGAATTCAACATTCTCATCTACATAATTCATAATTTCATAAGAGTTAGGAGATAGAGGACAATCCTCTGTTAAAACTCTTTTGGTATAATCAACCGCTAGTAATTTGTTTGTCCATTTGATTCTACTGTTAATAATATCGGATGTGAGTATTCTAGAATTCGACATGTTGATAAAATTCAAACAAATTCTAATTAGCAAATTGTAACTAAATCCAAAATCAAGTTTTAGCAAAAAGTAATAATGTACCTATAACCATTATTTATTTGCAACGATATTTTAGTGAGTCAGAATATGTGCTACCGTGGGGCAGTCAGATACTTCTTCACTAAAACAAACAATTTTGACCAAACACTATCCCCGGAATAACTCTTATTCCTATAGTCGTTTAATTATCGTTTTCGGTCAAGATCTTTACTAACTACTTAGTAATTCTTGTAAGTGTGACCCGCCATTTTCAGATCTTATCAAACGGTATGAACGGTATGAACTTGCCTCCAAAATAGAAGACAATATCGAAAACGGAACTATAAAACCCTATTCATTTTACTGAAGCCTGGGTTGTTCCAAATCCTATGTTACAACCCTCCATGGGGATAGTCATCGCTAAATGACTAACAAAGGGCCGCTTAAAGCTAACCAGCAGGCGCAACATAAGAATCTCACGGTTCAGACTAATGGAGAAGATCGTAGGATATATTGACACATATAATTCACCTACTTACTATGACTACTTCCTTCATTTACCTTGATATTGACTCATACAAAACACTCTCCGTAGGGAGGCCACTTCCAGGGTGACACGAAGCGTCATATGAATCTCACGGTGTAAACTATGTGAAGACGTGGCTGTGAAATCTATTTATCGTATAATAGTCTTATGTTTGAACAACTTCCTCTTATTCACTGAAATCTAGATTTAAGCTAAAAATACTTTCCGTAGGGAGGTCACTTCTAAGGAGACACGAAGTACTGCTTAAATCTGGATTGTGAACTCTTAGAGATGTGAGAGCTAAAGATAATGTATCATATATGTTATTAATCTCCCACTAAAGTTTTCTAATAAATCTATCATATAGAAGTTATTAAACTGCTACTGAAGTGTTCTATTTGGGTAGATTTATACTTAGGTTCTTTTCGGCTAATAAAACAACCCTAAGTCTATGTGGTTTATCCAAGTATAACTCTTATAATTGGATTTTAACTTATGATGTCTAGGTGATAAACCATTTTATTACTTCACATCACTCACGTATACTCATAAAACCGGTTACCAAAGCTCAATAATTCGGCCATAATCCCCAGGTAGGAGGTGTTCTGTAAACCGTCAACTTAAGTAACCCCAACCTTAGACAAGATTATATACCAGTTGAGTTTGTAACCTAGGTTTTATAAGTTTTAACAATTAAAACAGGTGGTCAACCTACGTGAGCATGCAGATGTTGTTTATAGATTTTAAATGTCTAACCCAATTTTATAACAACTTATAAAACTTTAGACATGCTAAACATCCATAACATACATGAGGCATTCTACATTTAATATAACATTTATATTAAATACAAGAAACCCTAACATACATACTATTATAACAATTATAACATACTTTCAATACATGTAACATGCTTCCTATGGTGGGTTTTTAAATCTAAATGGCATATTATATACACATATAAGATTTATTTAATTATAACATATTTCAAATGCATAAATAATTAAACACAGATTGGTATGATTTTAATTTTGGCAAAAACAAGCAAACAGAAGCCTAACTATTATAAATCAGCTTCAAAACCATCTTTGAACCGCTCGAACCGCTCCAAACCGAACCCAAGCATCTTGAATCGGACTAGATGAGTTTGAACCGAACCATCAAAGTCTAAACCGAACCAGCCAAAAACACTTTGAGGCTGAACCAAATTGGACCTTGAGAAAACCGGTCGAACTAGCTACTCTCGGTCCAGCCTCAAAGTCTTGCAAAGGCCAATCGTGTAGCACTGAAGGCTATCGTCTAGCTCCATCCCCTTGTGTTGTGAAGAACTACACGATCGCTTAGTGTTTGCCTCAACTAAACAATCGTTTAGCTTTATCGCATAAAGCTACACGATCGCTTAGTGTCTGCCAAAGCAAACGATCGCTTAGTTCTCTCATATAGAACTATAAGATCTTTCAACTCTATAGCTTAGCTATCGTATAACTATCGCTTAGTTCTATCGCATAGAACTAAATGATCGTTTAACACCATCGTCTAGCGCTTTCATGTCATCGTTTAGTATCTGCTGTAGCTAAACGATCGCTTAGCTCCATAGTATAGAACTTCATCGCGTCGCTTAGCATTTCATAGTTAAGCAATCGTTTACTTCCATCGCATAGAAACTTCAACGCATCGCTTAGCACTTCGTCTACACAATCACTTAGCTCTACATCTAAACGATCGCTCAGCGCTATCGTGTAGTACTTCATCGCATCACTTAGCGTGCATCGTAGCTAAACGATCGCATAGTACCATAGTATAGTAAATTCAACGTATTATTTAGTTCCCACACCAAAGCTAAACAATCGCTTAGTGCTATCGTATAACAAATTAAACGCATCGTTTAGCTCCCACAGGTACACGATCGTCTAGCATTCAACATCACAACGACCAGTGCCCATTGCTATACGATCATCTAGGTTTCTTCACATCGTGTAGCGTCTGGAGCTAGACGATCGTTTAGCAACTGGAACCTCAACAACGATTCTGAGCAGAAGCTGAAAAACTGGTATAGCAGCTCGGCCTCCTTCACTTGTTTCTTCAATTACATCTTAATTTCTACTCTAATGACTCCAAATAAATTATAGACTCTTGATTACACATAAAATCTCATCAAACAAAAGCCAATTACAAATTTAAATGAGAAATTAAATAGCCAAAACTCAGAAAACCATATTAGTGCACCAGTTTCATATTTCTCATATAAAACACCAACCAAACCAAAATTAAACCAAATTGAATGCTTATTTGATTCTCTGATACCAATTGTAAGATTATATCAGTAACAGTGGAAGCACAAGAATCATCTAAGCACTCAAATTCACTAATTTTGGCAAAATATAAAGCATGCTTTTGCAGAAACAAGTGAGTTTCAAAACATACCTCTTGTAGAACTTTTTCAAAGCTCCTTCACCAGCTGCTATGTTCTCCAAATCTTGTTGTAAACCACCTCAAGATCTTCTCCACTATTCTCTTGGTACTCTAGATTGAGTTGTGGAACTCAAAAAAAGTTTGAATCAAGGGTAGAAGAAGAAATGCTCACTGCAGAAAACTAGCTGAAGAACTCTTTCTTCAACCAAATTTTCTCTCAAAATCTCTATAGATTGCATGCCCAATTTTCACTCCAATCTCTTCATTATATTGCAGATCAACATGCAAAGAAAAGAGTTGTATGAGTTGCAGCTCATGCTTGGGGAAGACAAGGCCAAGATAATGTCATTTGAGTGAGCTACTTCAAAGATGGATAATGGTAAATCTTCATTTTCCATTTTAAGTGTTTTGTTTTGTTTACTTTTTCCAATTTTTTCACAAAATCAAATTTTGATTTTATAAAATCTATTTTGATTTTAAAATTGAAAATTTAATTAATTTCATAAATTAATTATTAAATAAAACTTAATTAATTTAATATCAAATATTAAATTAATTTTAACATATATCCATCTTTATATATTTAAATCATATTTAAATATATATAAATTCTTCTATTCCGTTTAATTCTCAAATTAACATGTAATTATATCTCATATAATTATAAATTCCCTTAATTATGATTTGAACCTTTCAAATTAACTTATCACGTTATTCTAGAGCTAGTCCATTACGAGTTAGTAAGGGGACCTCGCAGACCTACAGATCATGGGATCCAACGATCCGAGATTAATTGGCTAAACTCATTAGACCAAATTAATCCTCATCCGTTAACTAATGGGTCACTTCACTAAAGCCCATAGTTGCACTCCCCTCACTGTAGATATATTATGTCCACATTATTTAACCATAATCAGCAAGTCGATCCTTCACAGGTTGTTCGTAATAACGGTTGGGTCAAATATCTGTTTTACCCCCAAGATTACGTCTTATTCATCAAGTTCCTACTGATCCTCTAATGAACAACTGGTTTGTGATCCAATCACTAAACCAAACTTTCTCAGCCCAGTGAGAGGGTGGGGCCCCTTGTTCAAGACCTGGATTCAGTACTTGAAAGAACAACTTTTCTCCATCCCTAAATCGGGTAGGAGTGAACTTCGTCTTGCACTCTATGTCTCCAGCTATCTATCCGATCTTACCCCTGAAATGGGAGTCTTATTGAGCTGGCACTATTGAGCCAACCTTCAACTATACAAATCTAAGGACAATTTCGAATAAACAGGAGTTCATAGTTAGTTCAGGATTAAAATCGAGTTACTTAGGTCATCTAGGTGAAATAGTCAGTCTTAAACAGTAAACAACATTATAAAGTAAGAGTGACTTATTTCTTAGTCCTGATCTTATGCAAACTCATTGCATAGGATGCCCCCACTCCCCATGTCATAACATGTACGAATTAGGATCACATCGTATGTAGTACTTTACAACTCTTTGTAACAACTACAAAGTAGGCTGCATCTAATGTTGTTACCAGAATAAGGTATTCAACCTCATTCATGTACCATAGATCATTTTGACTATTTACTCGAACCTAATCCACTCTTATTTCTCCACATAAAGTTCAAGTACTCATACAATAGTCATGGGTCTTAGTTTATTGGATTTAGACTTTCATACAATTTATGAGATCAATAACAAGTAAATCTTCATTTTCCATTTTAAGTGTTTTGTTTTGTTTACTTTTCCAATTTTTTCACAAAATCAAAATTTGATTTTATAAAATCTATTTTGATTTTAAAATTGAAATTTTAATTAATTTCATAATTTAATTATTAAATAAAACTTAATTAATTTAATATCAAATATTAAATTAATTTTAATACATATCCATCTTTATATATTTAAATCATATTTAAATATATATAAATTCTCCTATTTCGTTTAATTCTCAAATTAAACATGTAATTATATCTCATATAATTACAAATTCCCTTAATTCTGATTTGAACATTTCAAATTAACTTATCACACTATTCTAGAGCTAGTCCATTACGAGCTAGTAGGGGGACCTCGCGGACCTATAGATCATGGGATCCAACGATCCGAGATTAATTGGTTAAACTCATTAGACCAAATTAATCCCCATTTGTTAACTAATCTTGGTCCTAATTAGCACTTTACAACTCTTTGTAACAACTACAGAGTAGGCTGCATCCAATGGTGTTACCAGAATAAGGTACCCAACCTCATTCATGTACCATAGATCATTTTGGCTATATACTCGAACCTGATCCACTCTTATGTCTCCACATAAAGTTCAAGTACTCATACAATAGTCATGGGTCTTAGTTTATTGGATTTAGACTTTCATACAATTTATGAGATCAATAACAAGTATATTGATAATAGAAGATGTTTATTATTTTACAAACTGCGAGTTTTCAAGACATAAAACCCAACAATACTCCCACTTGGACTACTTCTGTTGAGATTTTCCATATTAAGAAATGAAAATATTCCACATATAAATTCTAGATTAGGAAAGAAAAATATTCTACAAGAAATAGTAATGTCTGAGACAGATGTTAAGACTACACTTGTGACAACTGCAAAAACCGCCAGAAGCTACCTTAAAAAAATATAAAGACAATCAGCAAATCTCCAACAATTATGATGGAAGGATAAAAAGTTTACAACGTCAACTCTTTTTCCATACGAAAGTCCAAATATATTTTGAATTATCAAACTCGGTATCACTAGCTAATTTTGTGAAGACTTAAAAAAATATTTTTTAACTAAAAATTAAAAATTTTAATCTTCACATTCACATGTTGAACTAAATATTAATATAGATACTAATCCAATATTATTGTAAAATCATCTTCAATTTAATATCGTGTACATAATATTAGATTACAATATTCTTTCACCTCAAAATAATAATAATAATAAAATCACAATATCCTAATGTTCTAGAATGACCCTAACACTTGACAGTGACAGATTTTTATAGGGTACATTGTTTATATATAATTATTTTTTGTTAGCATATATTAGGTCTCTTTACAGTCAACGGTAATAATCCACTACCCTTATTTTTTTCTTGAGGTGTTCTTGTTGTTTCTAAAGTAAATTATGTTTATTCTTTTTTTAGAAAAAGATGTTTATTCATTTATTAGTTCTACTTAGTTATGCTAAAACTCAAGATAAATTCCTTTGGCTTTAAATACACACTAACTAGCTGATCAATTTGAAGTGAATTTCGTATGTGGTCTATGTAGCTATGGTGTTTGAATTTGGTAGCATTTTAATCATTAAGGACCTGTTTGATAACGTTTCCGTTTCCTGTTTTCTATCTCTGATTCTTTATTTCTTATTTTCTATTTTCTCTTTTTTTAGAACAAAAAACATGAATATGTTTGATAACTATTCTTGTTTTTTATTTCTTGAAAAAATAAAAATAAACAAGAACATAAACTTGTTTGATAACTATTTCTTATTTCTCGTTTTTTTTTCTTATATTTTTTCCATATTTATAGTTTAAATATAATATAATTATAAAAATAAAAATATATATATAGTATGCATTCAAATACAAAAAAAAAAATACCAAATATTTAAATTATTTACACATAAATCCCAACGTAAAATTAATAACAATAATACAATTGTTTCTATCATTCTTATGTTGCTAAAATTCGATTTATAATATTATTTCTTACTCAAATCATAATAACGTAGACTCAAATTTAACTCAATTATATTATTACGTAAATGTCATGGTTGTAAGAATATTAAAATGAACCTAAATGAATATCTTAGTAAATAAAATCTATATATTGTAAAATTATAACTGGTTTTGTATGTAAGAAAAATTTTAAAAATAAATTCTAAAAAATATAAAAATGCATATTACAAAATTTAAAATTCAAAATTCAAAAAATACTGGTATATACATATTGAAAAGGGAAATTATTTTAAATGACAAAACTACTGAAAATATTTAAAAATAATAGCAAAATTTCATCGTTTATCTGCGATAGACCACAATAGACATAGATAGTAGTCTATCACGGTCTATCGCAGATAGACTGTGAAATTTTACTATATTTGTAAATATTTTGATTCATTTTTCTATATTTGAAAACAACCTATTGAAAATTTGAGATTTGAAAATTAAAATAATATATAAATATAAATATTTGAAAATTCAAAATTCAAAATTGACTTTGCTATATTTGTAAATATTTTGGTTGATTTTTCTTTATTTGAAAACAATCTAATTCAAAATTTTAAATTTTAAATCAAAATATTATATAAATTTAGATATTTGAAATATAAATTCAAAATTAAATTAATATATAGATATAGAAAATAATAAAGAAAATAAAGTAAATAAATAATTATAAAAAAAATATAAATATATATATATAGAGAAAAAGAAAATATAAAAGAAAGAAAGAAAAATAAAATAAAATAAGTCATATTTAAAATTTGATCACAAGCGCAAGAAGTTAAGAGGTGATTCGGACATCCTCACCAACTAGCCAAATTAACAATTTGATATAATATAGAAATAGCTTTTAAGAAAATAGAAACATAACCAGAGAAACTACGAGAAACATAAATGGTTATCAAATAAGTCAATTCAAAAAAAAAAATGAGAAACAAAAACAACAAACAGAAAAGGATAACGTTATCAAACGAACCTAAAATTTTTCAAATCAACATTTTAATTTGGTTCTTTTTAAGTCAATTAATTCACAATAGAAATATGATGTAACACTATTTTTATTTTTAATATTTATAAAATAAATTTTTTAAAAAAATTCTCTCCACTCCCTCCTTCCTCCATTTCTAATTTTCAATTTATCTCTTCATCTTTATTATTTCTGTTTTGGTTGTTACTAACAATATCTGCTAGACTACAGATATAACAAAATATTAATTAATTATTTTTATTCTAAAAAAAACAGAAGGATAGTGTTAGAAACTTTTTTTTTAAAGATATTTCGTTGAGATTATATTTTTCCAAAAAAATTTAAAAAGTAAATTATTTCATTGATAAATCTTTTTTATAAAAATAAAAATAAAAATAAAAAATATATTATCAAATGTGACCAAAAAATTATTATTTAAATCAAAACATCCAGAAAAAAAAAGAAAAAAGAAAAGAATCTGATAGCAAAAATAATTGGAATGAGAAAGCATCTTCAATGCATAAAGCATAGACCTACTAGGGTTATTTAAAATCCACTTGGGCAGCCCAGTAGGTGGTTTTTTGGATTATTACTATTTTTTTAGAAAATTTGTGATTTTTGGATTTATATATATAACAACGTTTTTGGATTATCTCTATGCCATGTTTTTTCAGGTGGATTTTATAACATGATGATGGATCGCAAAATTGCAATTAAATAATTGTTTGTATCGCTTTCACTTACAATCAATCAACAAAGTAAATTGTTGTACCCAAAAAGAAAAGTATTTAAAGCAAATTTGGTTTAAGAAATATTTTAAGAATTATTTATTCTATTTTGATTGGCCTAAATATATGTTTGCACATTTTTTATGACTAAAAACATGTTTGAAATTTTAAAAATTCGAAGCTTCCACCTTCATATTTTGAACTCAAAAAATATCATTAAAATTTTTCACTATTGAGAAATGTTAAAATGGATTGAAGTTAAACTTACACGATATACATAGTATTTAGTGTGAATTAGTATAGATTTAAAGGTGAAATTAGTTCAACAGTAATTGATATGACTTTCCATCTCGAAGATCGAATGATTGATATTCATGTATCTCCACAATTATTGTACTTAAAAAAAAAAGTGAAAATGTCATTTAAAAGAAAAACAATTTGGAGAATTTTGCTCAATTCTTAAAAAAATTCTTCTCTTAGATTAACTTTTCCTTCCTCTAAATTTTTACTAATTTACTAATTGCTATATTAAGTAAGTTTATCATCTACCATTTTTAAAATTTACCCGTATTGGAAGAATATAATTAAAAAAAAATTAAAACGGAAAACAAAAACTATTAACTTTACATGTTTTCTTCTTGTGACATTTTATCGAATTTTTTGCATGTCATTACACATAGATGTGTCATTAATAAATATGTAATAAGTACGATATGAAATTTTAAAATTAAGTAAACTAAAATTTATATAAAATATATAATAGAACAAGGTAGGTTTAAAATATTTTGCCTTAAACTTTCATCCAAATGATAATTTAGTCTCTAAATTTTTAGTCATTAACAAATTAGTTTATGTACTTTTAAAACTGTAATAATTTAGTTCTTAAACTTTAATATGTAATATTTTAGTCATTGTAATGATTTAGTTTCTATTATGAAAATATTGTTAAAATTTAATGAGATTTGTTACATTTATGGATCAATATATAAATTACAAATTACTAAGACTAAATTGTTACATGATAAAAAATGACATATAATTATAATATAAATTTTTCACTTTGTTACTGCAGTGTGATTGACTGATACTATCATAAAACTATAGTGTGGTTGGCTGATTTTATTACAGGCAAAACTCAAGCAATATGTTGTGCAACATGTCAAAGACATTGTTATTAACATTGTTACATATCTGGTAGCTAATTCTGCATCATATCTTTTCCATATCTGTCTACTTGATTTGCAAATTTTCTTATTTGTCTTCCTTATTTTCCTACAGAGAATATTCATTCACTCCTAAACTATATTCTCAAAGCTAGCCTTATTTATATTGTACTCTTATTCAGGCACCTTACTAGAAAAATGTGTATTGATAGTTTTGATATTAGGGTTTATCTAAGTCTTAACCTCCATGTATTGTTATTAAAAATCTTTTTATTTGTCATTGAGAATTTTGGTTCAGCAGCTATTATAGAACTCAGAAGGAGTTTTATTTGACTAATCTCTGTGTTGTTATTTTTTTGTTTGCTTTCATGTTGCCCACTTGTCATACATATTGTTTGTGACATCGTGCTTAACATTAAATTCTGTGTTAGATCTACCAAATTTTTCAATTGGTATCAGAGCAAGTTGACTGTTAGTTCATTGAGTATTCAAGGGAGTCGGTCAGAGAATGTGGATTAACTACTTGTCCTCCTATATTAGATGGAACGAATTACTCATACTAGAAATCTCGGATGATTACTTTTCTCAAATCTATTGTTAGCAAGTCATGGAAGGTTGTTATGACTAGATGGTCTCCTTCTCAAGTTGTTGATAAGAATGGAGTTGTCAATCCAAAACCTGAAAGAGATTGGACAGACGCTGAAGATGAAACATCATTAGGAAACTCTCATGCCCTGAATACAATCTTCAATGGAGTGGATAAGAAAGTATTCAGATTGATCAATACTTATGTTTCAACAAATGAGGCTTGAGATATACTTTTTGTTGCTCATGAAGAAACATCTAAGGTAAAGATGTCAAGGCTGTAGCTCCTGACTACCAAATTTGAATCTCTGAAGATGCTTGATGATGAAACTATTGTAGAGTTTAAAGTACATCTTCTGGACATTGCTAATGAATCTTTTGCCCTCTGAGAGAAACTTCATAGGAGAAGCTTGTTCGAAAAGTTTTGAGCTCCTTACCTAAAAAATTTGATATGAAAGTCACAACTATTGAAGAGGCCCATGATATTGCTAATGAAAGTTGATGAACTGTTTGGATCCCTTCAAACATTTGAAATTTTCCTTGAAGGACAACTTGAGAAGAAATCCAAGGGAATTGCATTACAATCCTCAGTGAGCAACGAACGTTCTAAGAGTAAGAAGAAAGAAATTGATGAAAACCTAGCTGAATTAATTTCTCTTATGTCAAAGCAGTTTGGCAAAGCCCTTAGACAATAGAACAGACATTCAGTATCCTGTGAAGCAGGTTTCTAATAAGCATGGCATTGGGTTCAAGCAGTAAGGTAAGAGATTCTATAAAGGTGAATCATCTTTATTAAATCATTTAATTCTAGCCCAGGACTCTTTGATGTCAGTCCCTTTATCAAAGACAAATAATTTTTTAACATCCCTCGAAGTTTCAATGAGAAACAAAGATGGATTTGTCATTACTGTAGAAAGGTAGGACACATTCGTCCTTACTGTTTTCATTTGTTGAGAAGAATGAGTCATTTACTTTTCTGGAGTTACTCTAGAAAGGTCTAGATGGTTGCCAATCCTATCAAACCAATATATAGAAATAAATTTGAATGGAGAATTAAAAAGTCTGGATCTTCTTTTGAGTCTCAATGTCAAGAGGCGTTCATCACTCTTCGTTCTTCAGCAAAAAAGAAAAAAAAAACTAGTATTTTGATAACAGATATTCTCATCACATGACTTGCAAAAAGTCATTCATCAACAATGTGTGATCATGTAGTTCTGGTCATGTACTTTTGAAGATGGAGCAAAATGGAAAGTATTGGGAAAAGAACATCTTTTGTAACCTAGACCCCCAGCACTGGAGGATGTCATACTTGTTGATGGGTTAACAGAAAACTTAATCAGCATAAATGAGCTATATGACCAAGGTCTTGCTGTAAGCTTCTCAAAAGATAAATGTTTGGTGACCAACAAAGACAATGTGACTGTCATGTTAGGTACGCACTTTTGGTGACACAAGTTATATTCTAGCTAATTATGCCTTGAGACAAGAATGGGTTCCAAGTAGTGGTTACAGTATATTTTTAGGATATTCCACCAACGGTCGAGTGCATCATGAGTACGGATTAAAGCATGTTCTATTTTTCAAGAATTCGGAAGGAAAGTTGATTGATTTTCAAATTTATGGTGAATATATAGCTTTTAAAAGGATGTCTTAAAAGATGGTGGAGCATTTTGTCCAACACACGCAAACTAAGCTTGAAATGAGTTTGTTCAAACAATTACTTTTTTAGATCTCGAAATAAACATATGGAAGTTATGGAGGTTGTTCAATTTGAATTTCTCAGGAGAACCTTAAATCTTTGCAGAACTGTCTCATAGCAACTAAAGATATCTGATCAAAGAAAGTCAAAGTGGGTCAAGTTAGCTTTTATAAGTAGGAAATTCTCGATTGTGATTCTGAAATATACTGAGATTATCATATTTGTATTTGGTTTTCCCTCAATTGTGCATATTCTACTTTTTGCCGCTAGGGTGAATTATTGTCAAGATACTCAGACTTCTGAAAGTAAAATGGTTAATAGATTGGTAAATAAGAAAAATGGTTTCAAGAAGGTTTGTTTTCCATAAAAAGTTCAATACCTATGGTGTTCAAGTGTGAGGTATTTATTTCTCTTTCAGTGGTAAGCGCACGTTATATAATAAAACATAGAAGGAAAAGCGTGATATTAAACGAGTTGTCCTAACAATGAAATATCTGATAAGTCATATCATTAAGTTCACCAAATACGTGTCTATGGATATATCATATCAGGCATCTACTTCCACTAAAGATCTGGATACTCATCTACAACTAAATCTGATTTTTCTCTTGAGATGTCTAAAAATTTGACTTCTCTTGACTTACTTATGTTTATTGAAGAAACTAAAGTTGAGAATGGTAATCAAATTATTAATAATATTGATAATACTGTGATAGAATCTATGTCATTATTGATCATGTTGATCTGTCTGATGTTTTGATTATTATGCCTACTGATCCCACTAATGAGAATGTTGATCTACTTATTTCCTATGTTATTGATAGTATTGCTCCTGCCAAGACTATTGTGTTAACTTGTATTGTTCATACTGTTTTTCCCACTAAGCCTGTCATTGAAATATTGATATTAATTATGTAAATTATGTTAACCATGTTCTTTCTGTTGAAAATCTGATGGATATGGTTGCAGAGAAATTTTTCGAGCTTCATATGTTGTATGGTTGGGTTACTGATAATTGTGATCTTGCTGAATCTCTACATAAAGTCATTGTCTCTTAATATTGTTGTTGAATTTGTTATTCCAACTAGAAACGTTAAAAATGTTAGTCATGTGTCTATTGTCTCCTCTGAAAATACTGCGAATGATATGTCTCTGACTGTTGATCAAATTGAATACACTGCTTCTATTGTTGTTGTCATTGATTCACAAGAATTGTTGATCCTGCTTTCTTTTAGAATGTTATACGGAATGTCGTGTTATTGTTGATAATGCTTTTGCTAGCATCGTTTGTGTTTCTGAGGTTAATAAGGTTATTAATGTTGCTTCAACTAGTCAGTTGGTTGATTATTCTGAGATTGTGTTAAAGGATGACATTACTTCTACTTATGTATATGCTAATATTTCTACTATAAATCGATCTGCTGTTTTGAATGTGCTTGAGAAAATGAATGTTGATAGTGATCTGGTTGATCAAATGGTTGTCAGTTATGATGGTACAGATGGTGGTAAAAATAGCTTTTATAAAGATGTATCTAATGATTTTATCTCTAAGGAAGATATTCTTTGATATACTGATCTTATTATTCCCAATCTTCTTCTCTCTTATGTGAATATACGTGAAGATACTTTAAAGTTGAATGCTTGTGGTAATGAATCAATTGTGAAAAAAGTTTATGTGGATTTTGTTATCAATAAGATAGTTTCGGATTTAGGCATGGAAAATTTAGGCTCTAAGGGACTTAAGGAAGTTAGTATTCTAATATTCCTACTGTTGGTCATGTTGATGCTAAAGATGTTGTTGATTCTATTGTTCTTAGTGTTGGGCCTGGCATGATTAACATGATTGATACATTCTCTGATGAGGCGCCTTCTCCTCAGCCCCCTCCTACTGGCTAATTTTCTTCATGGAAAAGGGGGAGAATGGGTTGGTTACGATCATGATACAAAGATTATGTTTTGTTGCTGCTTTGGCGTGGTATGGGTTGTCTTTTACAATGGTTTACTTGGTATAGGTTGTTATAGTTTTGGTTGGCAAATTGATAACATGTAGAAATACAAGTTATTGTCTCTTAAAGGTTGAAACAATTAGGATTTTTAGTGATAAAAATGTATCCATTCTAAGGAAAAACGCATAGAATCCCCTACATCATCAACTTATACAAAAGTAGTTGTCTTGTTAAATCTACTTCACTAACGAATCTTATTGCAGGAATTCAAGAAATTTCACTAAGTGTTGCAAACCAAGCTAATGAAAGGGCATGCGTCCAGAGATGTTCGACACAGAAAAGATACATTGGCTCGCGCTTTTTATGTCAAATCACCACTTGTAGGTATAGGCATCTGACTGGCGACATCTGAAAAGTCAGAGATGGCAGGCGGTTGACTAGGGTATGGAATTTAATGCAAATCTCGTCACAAGTTGCTGAAGAAACACCTATAAATAGGAAAGCTCAATGCCAAAAGAAAAGTTCTGCTACAAAAGAATCTAGAGGTGTTCATAAGTGTTGGTTTAAGAATGGACAGCTCGTCATTTTCGCTCTCAGTATTATTTATGTTAGTGTTAATCTGTTTCAATGACATCATATGGCTGTCATTGAAGGAACTCTAGATAGAGAACCAATAAGCAGAAGCGGATCGTTTCAAATTTCATTGAGAAAGAATACATACAATTGTAGTCTAAAAGAAGAGATTATGCACAACAAGTAAATTACATCATGGTTCTTTAGTTAAACAAGGTATAGAGTATGTAAACCTTTGAAGAACTCTTTCTTCAAGTATCCTCGATCATTCAGCAACTCGTTCAATAGCACAAACTTGAATGCAACGATCAGAACAACCAAAAGCACGGAAGAATCCTCGATCACTATCGAGTGCAACTCGATCCTTGATCCTCAAACGAAACAAGAACACCACCACAAGAGTTACCTTGGTATTCTTAGTGTGAAAATCCAGAAGTTGTGGGCTCTGTCTGACTTTGGATAGAGGAATGGAGGAGATAAACGATCGAGTAGACGATCGAGTATGAAACAAAGGAAGGAAGTCTATCGCATAGACTTGATACTCGATCGTGTAGTAACAAGTAACTATCATATAGCAAACTTGGTACTCGATCGTTTAGTCTATGAGATGCTACCGTTTAGTAAAACTCTTTTACTCGATAGTCTTTCTTTTTGTGTGACCGATTCAATGAATCATAAACTTCTGATTTTGGAAAATCATTTTCTTTTTATCTCACAATGACCATAATCGTGCATAACTCCCACTCAAGTTGGTTAGTAAAGAAAAATAATAATTAATTATCATATAATTAATATATTATAAATAAATATAATAACCAACTTATCATATTATATTTATAACCTATAGTTTTAATATTTCATCATATGAAACATATAAACCATAGTTCTTTTTCTATTTTATGGTATTTAATATAAATCTTATTTATATTAATTTCTCCAATTAATAATGTATCAAATAAATTATATCAATTATATCACATATAATTGAATCAATTTGATTATATCATATATAATCAAATTTCCTTTTGTTAATTTGAACACTTCAAACTAACTCAAAATCTAGTTCTCAACTTGAACCCATTGAGCTACCAAGGGGACCTTATGGACCTGTAGCTTGAAGCTCCAATGGTACGTGAATAATTGACAAAACTCTTTAATCACGAGATCTACCATACGTTAACTGTTGGTCACTCCACTAAAGACCGACAGTTGCACTCTTAGCACTACAGATATATTTCTATGTCCATTGGATATAACCAATCAAAAGTGCGATGACCCTTCACAAATCGTTCGTAAGTACAGCTGGACCAATTTATCATTCTGCCTTTGTAGTTACATTTAACTCCTTAAGTACCACTGATTCCTCTAATGAATAATAAGTTATAATCCTACTATGACCGAGTCCTCTCTTCCCACAAGAGGGTGCGGCCACTATGTTTAAGACTCGAAATCAGCCCTTAAGGGAGCAATTTATCTACTTACCCCAACTTCGGGGAAATAGTGAATTCTATCTTGTGTAGCTGAGTTCCCAGCTCCCCAATTAGACGAATCCCCAAAATGATAAGCTTGTTGAGTTGGCAGTTTGGCCACTCTCACCCATACAAATCAAAGACCCCCCTTATGAGCAGGAGTTCCCAACTCACTCAGGATTAAGGTCATGTCACATATGGTCATCCTAGTGAAATGTAAGTCTCAATTATGAACAGCGTTATATAAAGAGACTAACCATTTCGTGGTCCGGTCTTATACAAACTCTTTGTATAGGAGACCCCCGCTCGTATGTCTCCACATGAATGGTCAGAATCAGACCATTTGTAGCACTTTAAACCACTTGTAACATCTACAAAGTGGGTCGTATCCGTAGTGTCACCAAGATAAGTTATCCCTCATTTATTCATCTACTACAGACCTTTTAGGTTATTATTTAAGGCATGATTGATGACTAAAATTTGGGTGAACACAATATTTGCGTGATGCATGTCTTAGGTTATGCGTTTGTACTCATGCATCGGTGGTCATGCGTTGGAATGGAAAATATGTGTTGATCTCTTATGCAATGACCATGTGTTCCTGTCACAAGTTTTCTTACGCTCGCGCTAGGTATAATGCGAATGCAAGTTTTTTTGGTGATCCGAGGTTGAACTCAGGGACTTGTAACTAAAGGGTATACGGTGATGGGTTTAGGGCGGATGAATAAAAGAATAATGTGGGTTTTAAGCTACTAACTACTCCTACTCCTAACTAGCAGATTAAGCGATGGAAGTATGAATGAGAGGTAGAGACACGACAATTTTTGACGCGTAGTAAAATGCATGAAAAAATAGATAAAATGTGAGGATGTTTTCATCGCAACCCTAAGCTTGACTACAAGGGCAACCCCAGCCAATGTAAACTGATGTGATCATGCCATACACGCCCGACGCAGATGCACGTGATGTGTAATAGCAAAAAGAACTTATTTCTAAGTATCCATTCTTGCTTATGCGATCTTAATCTAGCTCTCCCGAGCCTCGATTCTAACCTAGCTCTCTCAAGTCTTAGGTTCTTTCTTTAGATTCTCTCTCGAGTAGCTCTAAAGGTGTGATAGACGCATATATAAGACAAGGTAACCACAAAAGCCTGGTTGACATAAGATTATTCCTATTCCTAGTGAATACTTACTTACATTGCTTAATGCAATCAACTACTTACCCTCCCAGGCAGTTAGTTACTGCTGATTTTACTTATAGACAAGCATTGCGTCCGTCGATAGATAAGCGTTGCTACAACTTCACACTAAGAAAATAAGGTTTTCTCACAACACTTACGCAACGCACGCCTCCCGGTGGTTTGCTACATGCTTCATATTCCTATGCCGCATGATGAAGTATGCAATACTCTAACAGTCTCACTAAGTGTTGTCATGAAAGTAAAGGATATTAAGTAAATGAAGATGGAGATGGAATCGAAGGAAAATACAGAAACGCATTGATCACAAAATGTATTAATTTCTTAAGCCAAAATGTAATATAATACAATATAAGGAAAGAGGAGAAATAAAAAGGCCAGCTGGAAGCAATGTCTTGCTTCCAGCAGATGTGTGTCAAGGTTGTCGGTGGTGCCATGGATAGGCGGTGGAGCAGACTCTCTCGAGCTCTTACTCCGGCAAAGGCTCTGGTCGTCACTCAGAATGGATGAAGAAGATGAAGAACTCTCAAGCTTTCTTCTCACGCATTCGTCTGGATCACAAGGATCCACTGAAGGTAGAAACTTGGATGAAATGAAATTCTGCTCAGCGGCTTCTATTTATAGAGCTTAATTGCTGACAGCATTAATGGACCTGCTCTAATTCTGACATTCGCGGCGCGATGGTCCTTTTCTAAATCTCTACTTCTAACTGCATGGTAGGTGAAATGTCAACATCATCTTTTGATTCTCCCGAGGTATGCGTTCATGTTGCATTCCACCAACCTTGCATTCATCCCTCTATTATGGTTATCATCATGTAGCTGTAAGCTTCTTGCAATGACTGCATTTGCTTGTTGACCGCAACTTCTATGTGATGACCACATTCGCTTGACGACCGCAACTCCCATGCAATGGACGCATTCGCTCGACAATCGCAACACTCATACGAATGTCGTATGTGATCACCGCATGTAATTAATGGATGCAATATTCATGCGTCAAGCGTATGCGATCGTGTATGTGATCGTCTCCGCGATAGCCTGGCTCTTGTATATGCGATCGATTTCTGCGGTTGCTACAAAAATAAACAATTGAACGCATAATAACGCATAATATTGGGTTAGCTAAGATTCTTGATGCCGATCAACGCAAACTCGTTTTCTCATAAATTCCTAACATATTCGCCGCATATTTTATTTAACAACCCTCATAATTCTAAATAAAAGGCCTAAGATGACATGCATTTATGCCTGTCATCAATGATCACTTGTATGTCTCCACATACATGCTTAAGTTACATAAAATAACCATGGATCTTAGTTTATTTGATTGAGTAAATGCTGATAAAATAAAACTTATTTTATTAATAACAATATGTTTACAAAGTGTTTATAAACTACGAGATTACCAGGAGAATTAGGACACCGATCCTAACAATCATCATCTAGGGCATTCCTCTACTAGCTGATGAGAATTTTTTTTTTTTTTTTTTTTTTTTTGCTGATATTTTTTATGTCTGTTGTGAACTCCTTCTATTGAGAATTGTATCCTACGGGTTCTTATTTTTTATGATATTTTTTATGTCTGTTGTGAACTCCTTGTTATGGTTATTTTTTATTTGTGTAAATGTGGCCTCTATGTCAAGGACAGATAGTGAAGACTTTGGGCATGTGTTATATGTTATTGTTTGTTGGCTTTGGCTGTTTTTGTAAGTCAAACAAAAGGGAGAGAATGAGTATTGTCATTCTAATGTGGGTTTGATTTTTGTGATTGTTGATTTGGTCTGTCTGATGGTTTATGGTTGTTTGTGGTTATGTGTGCAATGGTCTAGTTTGGTTGGTTTTCTTTGGTTGTCGTGCCTTGATGATTGGTTTGTTTCACTCCTTTAAGATATTCTCAAAGCTAATCTTGTTTATATTATACTCTTATTCAATTTTAGGGTTAGTCGCCTCATTAGAAAAATGTATATTGAGAGTTTTGAGTTTAGGGTTTGTCTAACCCTTAACCTCCTGTATTACTACTGAAAATCTTTTTATTTGTCATTGAAAATTTTGGTTCGGAAACCATTGTAGAACTTAATAGGAGTTTGATTTGATATAGTATTTAGGGGGAGCCTAAATATGGTGAATGTGAGGGGATCTCACTATTAAGGGGAGTCTAAGCATGTTGTATGGAGGGAATCTCATACAAAACTTGAAGAAGCATTATTGTGGAAGTGAGGAAAGCTCAAACTTAGGGAGAGCCTAAGTTGAAATTGAAGAGAAAGCTATACGTGGGAGTCAATTAGATAAGTACTTCCATTGTAATTGCTAAACTCTTCATAGTGAAGTTTCGTTTCATAGGACACATTGACCCCCAAATGTAGGTGTTTTTGTATCGAACTAGGTGATCAATCTTTGTGTCGTTATTTTTCTGTTTGCTTTCATGTTGCCCACTTGCCATACATATTGTTTGTGACATTTTGCTTAACATTGTATTCTTTATTAGATCCACCTAATGTTTCACACTTTAGGAATTAAATAGTTACCAATTTGAGAATATATTGACTAAATTGCTACATATTTAAATTCAAACACTAAATTATTACAAATTTAGAAATATAAGTTTTTTAATTCAACAATGGTGGGGTAGGGAACCATTAACCTTTGAGACTATAATTAGTGTCTTATTCATTAAATTATGCTTGAATTGATTTGAAAGACAATATAAACTAAGCCTTCATTTGGTAACAATTATTTTCTAGTAAGAAATACTATCAATCAATCCTAAAACCAAAGACAAAGAAACTTAGAAGAGAATGTAGTGTTTATAAGCTTAATTTTAAAAATAAAAATCAAAAGCTAAGACCCCATTTGGTAACGATTTTTTTTTTTTAGTTTTCTGTTTTTTTTTTAAGAAAAAAATTATGCTTGTTTTCTCCTAAATTTATAGTTTTCACATTTCCTAAAGAAACACTTGAATTCTTAATCAAATTTTAAAAGTTAAATCAAGTTTTTTAAAACTATTTTCTTTTAATTTTGAAAATTTTGGCTTGATTTTTAAAAATATTGGTGGAAAGTGGATAATAAAACAAAAAAAATTAGAAGTAAAATAATCATTTATAAGCTTAATTTAAAAAAAAAAAAAAACCCGAAATAGTTACCAAAAAGGACCTAAATGGTTGGCAAATGGCTCTAGATTGTTAGACATTAAAGGTTAATGACTAATGGGGTATTTGAGGCTCCAACTTAGAAGTGGGTTGAGTGGATTATAATAGCTCACTCAATGTTTGGCGCGCTTATTAAAATAGTGTGGAGTAATGATTATTTTAGCCTCTATTTTGTTATAATAACACTATTTACAACTTAGTAGTTAAATAACAACCTTTCTTCCTCCAATGTTTCTAATAACTTCACCCACTAGCAATCAATTCTGACGACCACCTCCAGCAACCAACACCTTCAGTGAACACCTATGGCAGCAACTACCTCCAATGACCAACTTCGACGATCACTTTCAACGGCCACCTATGCGTCCAACTCCAATGCTCAACTACAACGACAACCACCACAATTTATGCGACGATCACCTCTAGCCATTAACTTCAACGACTCCCTTCAATAGCCAACTCCAACGATCACCTCCAATGCCAACTACGGCAAAGGCCACTATTTTTTTTTAATTATGCATACGTTAAATATGGCTACGCGTTAATCTGAATATGCTGTAGGTGATCATTCGCTCCTGTCATAAGTTTTATTTTTCTCTTACCAAGTATAACGATCACAAGTTTCTCAGGATGATCCAAGATCGAACATAGGGACTTGCAGTCAAAGACGGTTGTTAAGTAATATGTTTGAGGCGGAATTTAAGTGACTAAAATAAAGAAAGTAAGAAGCTGCGACTAAATACTATGAGATGAATCAACTAATGCGACTAAACTAACTAAACAGGCAGTGAACATTAGGAGAATAATTCTAAGAGTCTTTAGGGAAACAACAGTTTTGACGCGTAATAGAAATGCATGGGAAAAGTAGGGTTTAGGGGAAATCAATGTCGCATCTATAAGTTTAGCTTTAAGTAGAATCTTGGCTCGCATCATCCATTTGTTGCACACCTCTAGATGGCTAGCCACATTTATCATATCTCTATGACGCATGAATGATGATGCGTTGAGCATAAGATTATTTCTATCTCTAGAAACACTTCTTATGATGCTTAGTGAGTTCTACAACTACTTATCCTCTCGAGTAGTTGGTCATAGATGCTTGACTCAATGAATGATCAAAGGCAAGCATTCAAATAATTATACACCAAGCAAACAAGATTGGCCTCTAAAGGTTCAACTTAGTTTAAAGCATTAACCTTCCCCTAACTCCATGAAGATTAGCAACGCATGGTAACTGAGAAAATGATGGTCAAGATAGGGAAGATAATGAAGGTAGACATGATGATATATAGATAGACGGGTTGATTATAAGATGTATTAATTTCTTAAGCCAAAATGTAATACAATAGCAAGGATAAGATAGAAAGATAGACGACTTGTTTTCAGCAATCTCTTGCTTCCAACAGATGTGTGCCAAGGCTGCTGGTGATGGAATGGTAGTGTGAAGTGGAGAAAACCCTCTTAGACTCTTGCTCTAGTGTAGTTCTGATTGTCAATCGAAGGTGATCTGTGGAAGTGAAGAACTTTCAGAGAAACTCTTGAATGTGCTCTCGCCTGTGATCACAGGTTTCTACTTAAGGTAGAATTTTCGGATACTTTGCCATTGATGTCAAGGCTCTATTTGTAGAGCCACCCTCTGATGACCTCGAGGATTCCGCAATGGATAGTCATCATCCCTGAAAAGGTAGGTGAGGATGTCAGAGTTGTTATCATGGTCATCACTCTGAAGTTGCAGTAGGAGATCCGCTGGAACGGGACGAGAAATCCCGAGACATGCGATCAATGTTTCTTCAACAGGATCAGCGCATGCGATCAACTCATGCGATAATTTCAAAATATACACTTCAATGCACGTTAACTCATGATATGCAGTCATCAACGTTTTTTTGTGCACTTCAGTGCAAGCATCATTTTTAGCATGAATTTCTAGAATTATTGATGCATGATCTGCCTATCTACTCTCATTATTCTAAGTAAAAGACTACAATAACTTATATTTCTACAAGTTATCACATCCCCCAAATTTAGAATAATGTTTGTCCTCAAGCATATCTTATATTAAGGAAATTCAAACTTACCCTACACCTCAACGTTGCGCTGACTAACTTCTCAGAATGTCATTCACTTGCACTTCTCACCCAAGCAACACTACTCTCTTCAAACTTAGCCACTTCTTCTCAGAGATATTTTCTAAGTTTAAATTCGGGAAGCCTCCACTCAAAACATTTTACTCATCTCAAACACCTTTATTTTCTTTTCTTTTTTTCTTATATTGCGTTCATTCAAGATGATTTGAAGCTTGCAATTACTTATTTAGATTATTGGAAAAGCGTTGAACTTAGTTGCACCCTTCATTTTGGCTTTCCCCTATAGGTGACATGCGAACATCTAACTTCGGTTGCATGACAAATTCAACTCAACTCTTATCTTAACTAAGTTTAACTTGTGCTAGACATAAGAGTTGTTATTATGCGTTGATTCTAGTCACCTACTTTCGTTTTGGCTTACCTGCACGGGTGTCATGCGAAGTATCCAACTTCGAGTAAGTACCTTTCACAACTTAACTCTTATCAGATTGGGTTTTCCCTTTGCGCTGACAGCGGAGTATCATTTTTATTTTTATTTTTTTCATTTATTTTTTTAAGGGTTATCACAATATTTATGTTGAACACATCTACTCAGACCGAGTTAGAGAGTGGCAAGGTCCTCATTGCCAAAAACCGAAGACAAAATTGTTCAAAGATGTAGAAAAAGAGGTTTGAACAGAGGTTTGAAATTAGACTATAAAACTATTGAAGAAGCTACTAAAGTTAAGTGAGCCATGTGATTTTTAGTGTGTGGATTTAGCGAATTTACATAATTATCATCATGGATGCTAATTTGACAAAGCGCAAAAAGACATAGAATAAAGATGAATTGCAAAAGGATAAGGCAGTGGAAAAAAATAGCTAGGCAAAACTAGATAGGGTAGAATAGCGAGCTCAACCAACTAAGGTTTTATTCAAAAAAATATATAAAAAAAAAAAACAAAACAAAACAAAAAACATGTGTTGAGTTGCAAAAATATACAATCAGGGTCAAGGGAATGAAGATAGGGAGAATTCTTCTTCCAAGACAACACTTCCAAATTACTGTTGCGTTGGAAGGAGCAACCACATCCAAGCCAAACAACCACGAATCCAAAATAACCATAATCAAATAAATCAACTCAAGAAGTTAACTAGGAAAACATAATAAAGATAGAGTACAAGATATTCTTGGAAAAGTTAGAGAAAATTCACTGCAAGGACTCTTCAACGCAAGCAGTCAAGCTTGCTTGCATAGGTCAAGGGACTTGTTGTCCCGACCACCAGAGCCTCCAGCAATCATTGACCACATGACGTCCATCATGATCCTCAGACTGTTTCCAGCTCGCACGACAAATAACCTTCTGATCTCGGGGTCAATATTGAATTTAAGTGCAGCACCTTCACTCAAATACGATTTGCAACTTCGTCGCACAAGCTACAATAAGCCTTAGATCAAAAAGGGGCCTGCAAAAACACAAAAACTAAACAAACTATTAGATGCCAAGTCCCCGACAATGGTGCCAAAAAAACTTGTTTGCTTTAAATTGTGCATGCGTTAAATATGGCTATGCACTAATCTGAATGTGTTGTAAGTGATCATGTGCTCCCATCACAAGTTTTCTTATTCTCTTGCCAAGTATAACAAGATCACAAGTTTCTCGGGATCATCTGAGGTCGAACACGAGGACTTGCAGCTAAAGATGGTTGTAAAGTAATGTGTTTGAGGCAGAATTTAAGTGACTAAAATAAAAAAAAAGTAAGAAACATACGACTAACTACTATGCCGATGAATTAACTAATACGACTAAACTAACTAAACAGGCAGTGAACATTTGGAGAATAATTCTGAAAGTCTTTAGGGAAACAACAGCTTTAACGCGTAATAGAAATGCATGGGAAAAGTACGGTTTAGAGGAAATCAATGTCGCATCTCTAGCTTTAAGCAAAATCCTGGCTCGCATATCCATTTGTCGCACACCTCTCGGTGGCTAGCCACACTTTTCATATCTCTATGACGCATGAATGATAATAAGTTGAGCATAAGGTTATTTTTATCTCTAGAAACACTTCTTACGTTGCTTACTAAGTTCCACAACTACTTACCCTCTCGGGTAGTTGGTCATAGTTGCTTGACTCAATGAGTGATCAAAGGCAAGCATTCAAATAATTATACACCAAGCAAACAGGATTGGCCTCTAAAGGTTCAACAAAGCTACCTTCCCCTAACTCCATGAAGATTAGCAACGCATGGTAACTGAGAAAGTGATGGTCAAGATAAGGAAGATAATGAAGGTAGACATGATGATATATAGATAAATGGATTGATTATAGGATGTATTAATGTCTTAAGCCAAAATATAATACAACAACAAAGATAAGATAGAAAGATGGACAACTAGTTTTCAGCAATCTCCTGCTTCCAACAGATGTATGCCAAGGCTGCTGGTGACGGAATGTTAATGTGAAGTGGAGAAGGCCTTTTCAGACTCTTGCTCTGGCGTAGTTCCGATCGTCAATCGGAGATGATCTGTGGAAGTGAAGAACTCTCAGAGAAACTCTTGAATGTGCTCTCGCCTATGATCACAGGTTTCTGCCTAAGGTAGAATTCTCGGATACTTTGCCATTTATTGGGGTTGATGCCCTAAATCTTGTAGGGTTCTTTAGTTTGTAAACATTGTATGAACAAACTCTTATGCGATTAATAATATATGATATTGTTATTCACTTTATCTTTAAAATATGTGATATTTTAGTTGCATTAACCATAAACCAATAAACTAACATCCCAGGTTATCGTTGTAACTTAAACATGTATGTGGAGACATACAGGTATATCATGTTTAAGTAATAACCTAAATGGTCTGTAGTATATAGATAAGGCTAGGTACCTTATCCGTGTGACACTATGAGTATGACCCGCTTTGTAGGTGTTAAAATTGTTGTAAAGTGCTAAAAATGATCTGATCCTAATTATTCATGTATTAGACATGCGAGCGGGGATATTCTATATAAAGGAGTTTGTATAAGACCGGACCACGAAATGTTTAGTCTCCTTATATAACATTGTTCATAATAGAGACTTTCATTTCACTAAGATGACCATATGTAACATGACATGAATCCTGAGTGAGTTGTGAACTCCTACCTATGAAGGCATTCTTTTGATTTGTATGGGTGAAAGTGGCCAGATCGCTGACTTAACAAGCCTACCATTTTGAGGATTCGTCTGATTGGGGGCATGGGAACACAGCTACACAAGATGGAATTCACTCCTTCCCCGAAGCAGGGGTAAGTAGATAAATTGCTCTCTTAAGGGCTGATTTCAGGTCTTGAACAATGTGGCGCCACACCTTCTCCTGGACCGAGAGAGGTTTGGTCATAGTGAGGCTATGATTTATTGTTCATTAGAGGAACCAATGGTACTTAAGGAGTTAGATGTAACTGAGGGGGAAAATGGTAATTTGGCTCAACTGTACTTACGAGCAATTTGTGAAGGGTCATCGTACTGTTGATTGATTATATCCAATGGACACAGAAATATAGTGCGAAGAGTGTAGTTGTCGATCTTTAGTGGAGTGCTCGACAGTTAACGAATGGTGGATAATATAATTAAAGAGTTTAATTAATTATTCATGTACCGTTGGAGCTTCAAGCTACAGTTCCATAAGGTCCTCTTGGTAGCTCAAAAGAATTTAGTTGAGAATCGGTTTTTGGGTTAATTTGAATTGAAATTAATAAGAGAGAATTTAATTATATATGATATAATTAAATTGATTCAATTATATATGATATAATTGTTATAATGTATGTGATACATTATAGTTTATTTGGAGGAAATAAATATTTGAATGGAATTCAAATATATTTTCTATGAATGTGATTCATAGTTGTTAAATTTAATATAAATGTGACTTATACTAAATGTCATAAAATAGAGAAAAGAAACTATAGTTTATATTGTATATGATACAATATTAACTATAGGTTATGTGTTATATTTGATACAACATATAGTTTAATATAAATATGATATGATAAGTTAGTTATCTTATTTAGTTATATTATTTATTATTTTGAATAATAAATTCTTATTTTCTCTCCACACCATAGTGTGTGGTTATCTAGTTTTGTGGCAAAAAGGAATAAAAGAAATTAGTTTCTCTTCTTCCTTCTAAGACCAACGTGAAACACTATATGATTGAAGTTCATTGTCTATACGATAGAGTTTTCACAGAATCATTTTGTGTTCTTCAATCTTCATCTTCCTCCAAACTCAAAAAACCTTCCTAACCAAAATAGTCAAAGCCCACCACTCTTGGGTTCTTACCCTGAGAATACCAAAGGCTCACTATGGTAGTGCCTCTATTTGGTTCGTGAAGTTCTTGAAGAAGGTCTTCAAGAAGTTGTTGGGTTCGAGGTTTGTGACCGTTCGAGGGATTTACATGAAGAAAGGTTCTCAAAGTGATATATCTTGAATCCTTTTTCCTTGTAAAAACCATGTTGTAGTTTGTTTATGAATGCATATCTCAATAAAATAGAATTTGGACGATCCGCTTCTGCTCAAGGATCTCCTTGTAAAACGAGTTCCTTCACCATTGATGTCAAGGCTATATTTATAGAGCCACCCTCTGATGACCTCGGAGATCCTGCAATGGATACTCACCATCCCTGACAAGGTAGTTGAGGATGTCAGCACTGCTATCATGGTCATCACTCTGAAGTAGGGTTGGCAACAAAGCCGGGGTGGGGCGGGGGAGGGTTCCCCATCCCTGTCCCTGTTGGGGGATTTTACCCTCATCCTCGTCCCTATCCCTTCCATTTGAAGGCAGGGACAAGGGTGGGGATTCCCCATCGGGGAAAGGTCCCCACGAGGACCCATTCCTCATTTTCTCTTTGTTTCCCATGGGGATTTTTTTTTTATTTTTTCCCAAAATTCTATTTGGTTTGGATTTTGACACTTTAGTTGGGCTTAGATTGGGCTAAACTAGACTAAATATAAAAAGTTAAATACCTAATATATTTATATTTATTTATATATATATGTATGTATATGTATATTTAAAAACCTAATCGGGGCGGGGGCGGGGACGGGGACGGCCTGGGATACCCTCCCCATCCCTGTCCCGTCCCCGATTTAACTCTATCCCCATTAAACTAGGGATTCCCCCGCCCGATTGGGGTGAGATCCCGTGAAGATCCGACCCCGAGAGGAATTTTACCAACCCTACTCTGAAGTTGCAGTAGGAGATCTACTAAAACAGGATCAGAGACCCCAGGAATGCGATCAACTCTTGTGATAACTTCTAAATATACACTTTAATGCACGTTAACTCATGATATGCGATCATCAACGTTTTTTTGTGCACTTCAGCACAAGCATAATTTTTAGCATGAATTTCTAGCTTTATTGACACATGATCTGCCTATCTACCCTCATTCTTTTAAGTAAAATGCTACAATAACTTGTATTTCTATAAGTTATCAACCACCTCTGATGCCCAATTTCAGTGACAATTAGCTCCAGCAACAAACTCCAATGCCTCATGCAACCATCTATGTGACTAACTCCAGTGTCAAACTCCTGTGATCACTCTAGTTGTCAATTCTAGTGAAAAACACCTCCGGCCCACAATTTCAGCGACAACCACTTTCGACAACTAGTTTTGACGACTCCCTTTGACAGTCAACGTTGATAATCACTTGTGATGACTAGTTCGTAATATTTTATAGTCTTCTTTTATAGTAATCTGAAATTAATGTAAACACTTTGAGTATGGAAAATCAAATAAATTTGTGCATAAAAACACTTTTGAGACCAACTTGTGTATCATTTTGAAATGTAGAGACCAAATGGAAACTAAACCCAAAACTTATGGATCAAAAAGGTATTTCTCTTCATTTTTCATTCTATTTCTCGTCTTTTTAGTTTCATTCTATGAAAAAAAAAACAAAATTAATGAAATTAAATAACTAGCCCAACTTGTAATTGTTAAAATTGGGTCTCAAAATTGGTGTATCAATTACAGAAAATAACAGATAAAAAATGCAGGAAAAATTCTATAAATTATATTTGCAAGTTTTGGGCTCAATTTTAATTATTGTATAAGTTTGAGTCTCCTATAATTTTTATCTCCTTATTACAAATCTATGCTTTAATCAGTTGAGCTATGCACAAATTAAGAAATAAGTTTGGTGGTCTAATGAGGCTACTACGAAATATTTACTTATGGGTGGGGCACGTTCTTCTATTCTGGTGAATGCTTTCTAATTTACGTGGTTGACAAAACATAATGGTTAAGGTATCACTGGTTGCATAATAAAATAGTAGGGAAAAAAAATCTAAACCCATAGTAAAATAACATGCACATTAAACACGAACTAAAACAGTCACCACAAACACGGACTATTATAACTCATACTAAAATAGTTGGCACCCCAAATACAGACCATTATAATCCACCAACTATTATAATCCATATTCTTTAATAATTAACTCAACCTTCCAAACAACACATAAATTGTTACTTATATATGTAAAAATTAAAAGGTGTAAACAATGTATTTATTGTTCTATACTAGCATGTCCTAAAATTTTTTTTACTACTATCATAATGCATATTATCCTCATTCAATATTTGACACGTCATTAGATAATTTATTAAATTAATATTCATTTATTTTACAGGCTCCACATAATTCTTAAGTATTTAATGATATACAATATTTCGTATTACGTAATACTAAAAATTTTCTAGCATGCTCCAATATCTGGAGTTGTTGAGGCCACGAAGGTTGACCTTTCAAAACATGCTTCTACACATCACTTTTAAAGAGTTTTTTATACCATGTTTCGTAATTCGTCCTTCACTTTTTAGAAAAAATAATAATAAATAATAAAAAAAATAAAAAAAACTTGAAATTACTTCAAGCTAACCTTGTTTAATTGTAAAGCTCCACCAAAAGGATTACTAAAAAGAGATTCATTTTTTTAAATCGTTTAGATACACTAATAGGGTATTAAATCCCTTCTCACTTCCATATGTTCGTTTTATTGTATGTCTCTTTGATTCGAAAAATATCTTGTTAAGAATTATTTATTTGTCCATATATATGTATTTATCCCTAATGCACTAACAAATACATCTTTTATTGAACTCCGATAAAAAACACATTAATAAAAAGACAACTGAGTATCTGTACATGTAAGGCTCGAGTTCAAGAGGGATATGAGAATGAACCAAAATCAAGTCTGGAGGAATCTTAAAGACATGAAAGTAAGGTTAAAAAATGTTTAAAAAGAATTTTGTACATATACCAACAAGGTACAGCTTCATTTGCTAGGCAACTTGTGAATGAAATCAAATCATACTAAAAAAAAACAAGTTTATGAATATAGTTTTCGCTCTTAGAAGTCATTCAAACATTGAGAATGACGTTGTCATATCACAGGAGATGCATAATCATATAACCAACATAAGTATAACTTAACATTTAAGGCATTGCTTTCTCTTTTTTTATATCAGAAGTTCGAATTCTCTTCCCATAAACACATAGTCATGAAACTTAAAAAAAGAAGGAAAAAAAAAAAAGATTTGACAAAATATATATATAAAAAAAACGAGAACATGCATTTCCAAAACACCCACATGGAAATCAAAATTGGGACTTAGCTGTATTTTCTCCTTTATTTTCCTAAAAACATGAGGACCCCAATCCTTCTTTTGTACTCTTATTCTTTCTTTTCCTTCACACAACCAATACAGCCCATCCCATTTGAAAGCAAAGAAAAAAGAAAAGAAAAAAAGAAAGAGAGAAAAAAATATTGAAAAAATAGAAGTGTGCTGCTGTGTGAAAGTAAACATGAAAATGTGTTAATAAAATGAAAAGCCTCCCATTGTTGTGCCAAATTATACTTAAGACCACATTTAGCTTTTCTTCTCTCTCCATCATCAAATGGAACCATTTCTCAATTACATTGAAGCATCTGATGCTAAAGCAACCACCTTTTGCAACTCTGCTTCTATCACGACCTTCGAATACGAACAAGTTTCTGAGAAGCGAAAACAGAGGAGCACTCAAGAAAACAGAGACCACCCCATGTTCAGAGGAGTTCGAAAACGAAATTGGGGCAAATGGGTCTCTGAGATTCGTGAGCCGAGGAAGAAGACCAGAATTTGGCTTGGAACTTACCCAACGCCGGAAATGGCAGCCAGGGCACATGACGCCGCGGCGCTGGCAATTAAGGGTCAATCTGCTTTTCTCAATTTCCCTGAATTGGCACAATTCCTTCCTCGCCCGCTCTCCAAGTCCCACAAGGACATTCAGGCCGCCGCAGCACAGGCGGCGGCCGCCACATTTTCCGCGGGAAGCACTGGTGAAGGTGGAGGAGGGGAAGCGGAGGGGGAGAACAGGGAGCCTCTGTTTTCTGGAAGCGATGGGGGAGACAGAACAGAGGACTCCACAAACTCCCTGACGACGGCGGCCGGTGACGAGACATTGTTCGATTTGCCTGATTTGTTCGCCGGAAGTTCTGATTTGAAAGATGGGTTTGTTTATCATTCTTCATTGTGGCAGTTATGTGCGGCGGCCGATCATAATGGTTTTCGGCTGGAAGAGCCTTCATTCTGGGAGCTCATTTAAGTTAAATATGTGTCTTTATTTTCCACTCCATCAGAATTCTGTTTCCAGAGATGATGTATTTTTGTTCTACTGTAATAATGAAATGAATAACAGAGTAAAAACGTTTTGGAAATATTTAGTCTTCCTGTGAGATTAATCTGGTTAACATTTGTTTTTAAAGAAAAGGTGTAGTCCCTACTCTATAAATGTTGAGAAGATACTCACACTGTCTATTCTTGGATAGAAATTATTATTATTGTTGTTGTTTTAAGATTTATTGAATTTATAAAGACTAAAGTTTAGACATGGATTTGAAAGTTTAGACTAAAGTAATCAAATATTTTTCATTCAACATCTGACTATTGCAATAAATCCAAAAAAATCCTAATTTGATGATTTGGATGGTTCTAAAACGATAATGTTTCTGCGGCTCGAAAATGTGTTTGTATAATTTGTATCAAAAGTATTGAAAAATACTCTGAATTAGAATAACTTGGGTTTAATTAGTAGATGTATAATTGATAAAACTTAGTTCAAAAGTCTGAAATATAGACTATACGTAATGTAGATTTCATAAACTAACCTAGAGTAACTAAACCTATCAAGAAAATATAAGTTGAAAGGTTTAACTTATTATCTAGTACCACAAATGTGAAGCATGTGAATTTGAAGTACCTACTTCAAAAGTACGTGTTGAAATTTAAACTTCAAATCACACAAATATGGACTAGCATCCATAGAATATGATGTGTTTTCTCTATCAAGTTTTGCAAGAGGATCAAATAAAAACACAAGTTGATGACATCAAGGCAGCTGCTATAAAAATGTGTGAGAGAGAGCAGTTGAATTACAATTTTCCAACTAGCAAACAGAGAGAAGCATCACTTTTTTAACAAGACATCAACTTATCCTGTTCATACATGAGACACATTTCAATTCACAAGGTTTGGTGGCAAGTGACCTCATTCATCCTGTCTCGGTATATCTTCTTTATAATATTCCAATTTTCCATCATTTTCTTTAGCTATTAGCCAAAATTTAAAGGATGATTATGAGATCCCCTTGGCCCCAACTCAAATATTGCAATAGAAGAAATGATCCTCTTAATTATTGGGCAGTTTTTTCCTTTCTAAAGAAGAAAGATTTAATTAACGGTATCCCATCGCTGAACTGCACCACCAATGTTTTCTGATTTAATAATAATTGGAATATGACAAAAGTAAAGACAAGAAGAAAAGT
This sequence comes from Benincasa hispida, assembly GCF_027475165.1. NCBI lineage: Eukaryota > Viridiplantae > Streptophyta > Magnoliopsida > Cucurbitales > Cucurbitaceae > Benincasa > Benincasa hispida. Next base: position 11,403,542 of record NC_143478.1, read on the forward strand.
AGATTTGGAATAATACAATTATTGAATGAATACCTTGCAAATGGGGTTGATTCAAGAGCGAGCTAGTTGACATCAATGTTGTCTTCATTGAAATCTACATCACAACCAAAAACCATGATCACCATTCATTACATCATTGACCCTATGTTTGGTCTGCATCAAATCTACACAAACTGAAATCTTGGGACATTTTCAAATGAACAAGGAAAGTAATAAAATGGAGAGAGGAAAAAAAGGAAAGAAGACTATTCAATAACATATTTATTTAGCCAAAAAGAATTATGGGCACTGCCACAACTGAAAAGGAGAAAAGAAATCATACCCCATGTCTTAAGTTTCCTTCATCAAATTTGTTGCTTTTTATGTAAAAGAGGTGCAAAATGCCATAGGAGAAATCATGTGACACTTGTATGCTTTTGATGTGTGCTGTCCCCATTTTGTTCCATATTGATTTTCCTTGAAGGGACAGAGCCTTTTTGTAAGATGAATTACAGTAATACTTATAAAAATGAGAATCGTTCAGTACTTGCCTATTCAGTATATAGTCACAGTAACCTCTCTCTCTCTCTCTCACACACACACACACAAAAATAATAATAAAAAAAAAAATTAAAAATCATACAATGAAGAAAAGCTCTCACAAGATTTAACCACACGCCCATAACAAGACAACATAGTCCTTCCTGACTAACCAAATTTCAACCTCCGTACAATAGGACCCTTTTTCTAGACCAGTTATAATCATTACCCCAGAATATTTCACATGCCATGTTTAAGGCATCACAACTTGATCAATCTAATTAAAATATCTTTTGGAAAAATAATTAACAAAAAGTAGAAAATGGAAATCACTAATGATCTGGACATCCGGAATTTGCAGATCGGTTGAAATTCCATTGAAGAAAGCTCTATTTTTCTATACCGAACACTACTTCGGTTAAACAATGCTCATCCTTGGCCTGTAAAGACAGAAAAACATGAGAAACTTTCCCCTTCATTTCTCGACAGTGGAGCAAGCAACTGCTATAGGACCAAGGACCAAAATGAAATAAAAATAAAAAGATAAAAAACGAGATTAAAAAGTAGCCAAATAAACAAGCAAATCTTATACTAACAAAGCATCTTCAACAAATTCTGCACCTCATGTGCATTGATAGATTCACTAAACATTGAAACATGGAAACTCAAATACATCAGAAGGTATAAAAAAAGGGGAATAAATATATCGAATGGAAATATTAGCTTCTAGGGCCTAACCAAGTCATGTACAAAAATTTCTGCCGGCAGGAGTGATGAGATTATCCCCACCAGCTGTTTTGAGAGGGCAAACCCGTTGCTTTAAGAACACCACACATCAACTGCAGCTTCAACTGTTGGAGTGGGAGTGCAACTCTTTGGTTGAGCAAAGTAAACCTTGTTGTCTATGTCCATCCATGGCTGTATAGCAGTGTGAAGCGAGATTTTGAATAATCTGCAAATATTGAATTGAAAGCTTCCAATTGCTCCAAGCACATCATAAGAGAAGGTGAAATAAATATGCATCTTAATAAACTTTCGATAAAATCACAAACTAGAACCAAGCCAACAATCTAAATGATTTTCATAAATTGCTATGCAGCAGGAATTCCACATTCCTTGCTCTCGTCTCACGCACTGTTTGCACTTTGCTCTACATTCTAACATAGCCATACACATAAACTTGTTTGTATCCCCATGTCAACTCTTGCCTCAACCAAATGGCCATGAAATGTGCACCAAAGGCCGCTGAGTTAAGTCTTGTCGATAGGTATGTATGAGCAGTTTCAAGTCAAAAGAAAACTTGCTTGACATCATTGGGCCCAAAACTTGCACTACATCTTGGGCATTTGCGATGTTGACTCTTCAAGATATCTTGTACACAGGGATTACAGAACAGGTGGAAGCACTTTGTAATGACAACCTGAAGAGCCAAAAGAAAAAGAAATTTTAACATGAAATGAAGCACAAATGAAAAGAAAAGACAGACGAGAGATTTGTTAAACAAGTAAGAAAGTGGAAGTACAAAATTCGAAGTTGAAGCATCAACACCCGATACAACATGTTGAATCAAGCCTAGCAATTTTGGTCCCAAAACATACGATTTCACCTTCTATAATAAGTTTATCTCTTACAGGAATTCATCTCCCAGTTACTAGCCAACTAAGATTTCTTCGTTTGTACTATTTTCTTGGAAGCAACAAATTGCAATAACGATACCAAATTCTCCAATCTCTAAGCTAAATCTAAATATGCATAATATGCTAGGAAAAAGTAAAGTTACCTGCTTTCTACTGTTGACACAAATTTTGCAATTCACTATCTTTTCATATTCCCCAAGTTCCTCATGAAGCTTTTCAACTACTGATGAGCTTTCCATCTGTGCTTCAAGCCGTGAAGCTTTTCTCCCAATAACTTCTAATTCCTCTTCAATTCTTTTCTTCTCAAACCTAAAAAAGAGCTAAAAATCATTCCCAAGTTCTGCAAGAACAAAATAAAAGAAGAGAAACAGGAAATATCCAGACCTTTCTTTTTCTAATTCTATCTGCAGCTCTGCTTGAGTTATTCGACTTTTTTCAACTTTAGATTGAGATTGATCAAGTGACTCCCTTGTTTGCTGAGATGCTATTCTAATATCCAATAATCTTTTTTGAGTGTTTTCTAGAGTATCTGTGTCATGTAATTTGCCGTCTTCAATTTTCTGAACATGATCCGAGCAACCTCTCAACTGTAATATTAATCATACTACAATGATAAATAAGCAAATATAACATAATTATTCAGAAGGTAAGTTAAAATTCTCCATCCCCACAGTTAGTCTCAAAATATTCTCATATTACCTGGTCTTCAATTCTAGCAGCTTTCATCTCGTAAAGTACAAGAGATGCATTGGCTTGCTGAACCTCCTTTTCCAAGGTCTGTTTCTCTATGAGCATACTCTCCTGCGATTGTCTTGCTCTCACACCTTCTAACACAAGCTGCAAAAACAGATATGGACAGCACATGAACGTCAAATAAAAAATTGAGACTGATATTTATAACTTTCCCAAAAGTGGCTATATTGCACAATAGAAAGAAATTACAATATTAACAACCTTTCAAGAGGACTTATCTCTCCCTCACAATCCATCGCTACAGACTGATGTCCCAAAACTATGTCTAATTTGTGAACTCCAACGAATTCACCGAACAAACTACCAAGTAATTACAATTATACCACTATGAAAATTTCATATAACCCATTAATACTCTATCGTTGACATACAACAGTCCTAACATGAAAATAATGCAGCATTTGAGACCAAACAACCAGAAATCGGTAATTTCAGTGACGATTTTGGCTAAAAGTTGAGTGACCACTTGCATCTTTACTCTCTAAAATTTAGGATTGGTAAGCCGGAAGTAACCACTTGCATCTCTAGACCTTTCACTCCCCCTCTCAGGGTTATAAAGAGTAGACAATAGTGTGAATGGAGATGGATGTTCAAACTTATATGGTAAAGAAAAACAAAAAGTGAGAATAATGAATTCTTTTAAAACTCCAGCCATATTTCTAACTATGTTATAATTAATTTTTCCATAATGCAATTTATTATAATAATGACTCCAGAAGCGTTCTTCCAATGAGTTGAACCTGCAGTACTGCTCTTGTCAATTTTCCCTTGTGGTTCTCCAATTGAGGAGACTCCCGAACCCTCCCTTTCCTAGTTTTTTTCCGGAATGAACTTTATTGTTTCTTTTATATATATACACACACCTACACATATATAAAGAACAATGGTAGAGTGATGTAATTAGATAAGGGTTAAATTGGGTAATTAGGTAATAGGTTTCAGTTAATTCCCTTTTTACCCCTAACTTGTATCTAAACTCGCTTTCCCCCATGTATGCACAATTAATGAATAAGATTTTTCCTCAAGAACTCTTCAAGATTTGTAGTCTACATCAAATTTGATGTAACACCAAAGGACTGAATTTGAATGAATGTAATTCTCTTCCTCAAAATGAGGGGAGATGCTTTATTTATAGATGAAATGATTACAAGCTTGTAGAATAACAAACTACCTACCTATTTTAACTAAAACACTCTTAGCTCACTTACAAACTCTCGATACACCATATTCCACCCCCCCTAAAATCAGACTCGATCTCAAGGATGACAATTAGGATGCCAATCGGTAGTCATCGAGGGGAAAATAAGGTTTGAGATCGGCAACATTGAATATTGGATTAATATGTAGGTCATAAGGCAACTCAATGTGGTAACTTGGTTTGGCCATTAGTCTACGAATGAGAACTAGGGCTTAAATGCAGTCTTCCACTCATACCTCGACCTCATTCGAATCTGGTGGTATTCACTCTTCAAGTCCTCTTTTGAAAAAATCCAGGCTCCTCCAAGTTGATGAAGTAAATCATCTATTCTAGGGATTGGGAAGCTATACTTCATTGTAATCCGGTTGATAGTTCTACTATCAATGTACACCCTCCAACTACTATATTTTAGGGGTAAGTATTAGCACCGCACATGCGTTAAGCCTTGTTTGAATGTGGCCCCCTCTTCAATAATTCTTCAGTATGTCGGTAGAGGATCTCATACTCCTTAAGACTCATCCTATAGTGAGGAAGATGAGGGATTGTAGAACCAAGTCAATATGGTGCTGAATGTCTTCGCTGTTTTTTGTATATATTTTTTTTCATTTCAACAAGACAAGACCCAATATATCAGTCTCCCTCTCTTGAACAAACATTTTGCCATGTATTTGAGGATTAAAATCTACTTTGAGAGCTGCTTATGATGAGGAATTTGGTATTCAAAAAAAAAAAAAAAAAAATCTCCTTTGAGAGCAATCGGCACCGTTTGGAGAACACAAGACACCCTATCACCTTCATCCATGTCAATATAATCGGCTTCTTCTCAATTTTCTTAAATTTAAAGGCTTCCCCCTAGTTAGGTGTGTGTTGTTTGGCAACGAGCATAGCTCACGAAACTCCTTCTTACGATCGGCACTGCCAAGAGTTTCCCAGAGTCCCATCAACAGCAATCAGCTTGGCCAAGATCGGATTCTCTAATACCAAATTGATGTAATACCAAAGGACTGAATTTGAATGAATGTAATTCTCTTCCTCATAATGAGGGGAGATGCTTTATTTATAGATGAAATGATTACAAGCTTGTAGAATAACAAACTACCTATTTTAACTACCTCACTCTTAGTTCACTTACAAACTCCCGATACACCAAAAAAGGTATCAGAGCGCCTTCATGAAAGAGCCTGAAGGTGACCAAGAACACCTCCAAGAATCCCGACCCTCCTTCAGATGCCGAAGCATCATCCTCTTCTCCTCAATCTCTCAACCGACGCTTGACTCATGTGGAAGCATCACTTGAAGAAAATAACATTTGGCTACTGGATGTACAATCGAAAATGGTTGGCCTTATGGCTTCTATGGCTGGAATTCAACAAGCAGTAGAACTCCTCACTCAAGAAAAGGGTAAGACTACTGCTGCCTCTATCCAATCCAAGCTCCAAATCCCAATCCTCTGCGCATCCAAGAACAAAACTACAATTCTACCAACATTCAAGAACAAGATCCAAACTTCAACCGCATCCAAGAACACATGGCTAACCCACGCCAAGATCACCAAGAACGGGCTGTTTTACCTCAATTGCCACATGAGAGAGGCAATCCTAGAGCTGCAAGATTTCAAGAAACACAACCTCAAGCTGATCAAAGAATCCAAGGCTGGGGTAGAGCACCTTATGGACCTCAATTTGGCATTGGTCAGAGGGGGCAATTGGGTAGGAGAATCCTGTACAAAACCATCACTTTTTTCAGCAAAGACATCTTCCCCACAGTGTGGTAGGATTGGGATCCATCTCTTCTGACGAGGAAAATCTTGGAAATCTAATGCAAGATTATTGCCAAAGATACCCTCCAATCTAAAGACCACCTTCCATTTCAAGAAAATTTTCCAAGATCAGCCATATCATAGGCGGAATGATAGAAAATTTTCAAGATTGGCACCAACCTCAAGGAAATTATGGTAGATAACCTTGGAGGCAAGATTCCAAACATAAGATGAAAATTGACCTTCCATGTTAAAACGGGCGCATAAACATTGAAGTATTTCTCAATTGGGTAAAGAATGTTGAATGCTTCTTTGATTATATGGGGACTTTGAACGACAGGAAGGTTAAGCTTGTTTCTCTCAAACTAAAAAGTGGCGCTTCGGCTTCGTGGGATCAAATTCAAGGCTACCGACGTACTTATGGGAAAAGACTTATAACTAGCTGGCCAAAAATGTTCTTTTTTTTGCTTAGAGATACTAGCTTGGTCAACAGGTACTCGAACACCTACAATGCTTAGAGTCTTGATGAACTTGATGAAGAATTTGTCTTAGAGATTTTTTCACAATATTATGTAGGAGGTTGTTTTAGCCATACTCCATTGAACGAGTTTATTTTATTTCTTGATTATTTCAATTTTTTTCTTCTTTCTTTTTAAAACTCGAGGACGAGTTTTCTTTTTGGACGGGTAGAATGATGTAAGTAGAAAAGGGTTTAAATTGGGTAATTGGGTAAAAGTATAGGTTCATTCCCTTTTTACCCCCACTTGTATTCAATCCCCTTTTTACCCCCACTTGTATTCAAACTTTATAAATAGGAGTCTTTCCCCTCATGTATGAATAACAATTAATGAATAAGGTTTTCCTTCGAGAATTCTCCAAGATTTGTAGTCTACCTCATAGAGCTTTGTTATTGCTTCCTTTGGCATACTAGTATTTTTGTTGTCTATTAAGGTACGGTTATAGGAGGAATGGTAGAACTTTTAGGGCCGTAAAGAGGTCTGTGAATGAAGTTTTGGATATTGTTAGATTTAAAATTTTATTTTGGGAGTCAATCTCTCCGTTTTATTGATTATCATATGGTTCTTATCTTTTCGGATTGAAGCCAGTTCCTTGAAAAGGTTTGGGTCACCTTTTCGTTGGTTTCTCTTTTAGGTGCCCTAGTACATTCTTTCATTTTTATCAGTAAAAGCCAAATTACTCATTAGAAAAAAGGAACAAAAGAAAAAGAACAAAAGAATTGTAGCTCTATGGAGGACATCATAGTGCATCTACTGTTTCATGGTGAGGTTTGGATATTGTGCCACCTGTACTTTATACAAATCCTTTGGGCCCTTAAGATTGAGAGGAGTATTACCTTTTCTTTTCTTTTTCTTTTTTAGATTTTGTGATATCGTGGGATGGGGTTCAGTCAATTACTAGGTGTCATGCCTATGATTGGGCATCCAATTTCCCACTAGAACTGATCACTTTCGATTGAAGCCATTTTTTGCACAGTTAGGATCTTTTGTATGCCCTTTCAACCAAAAAAAAAAATGTTCCATAGTGCACCAAAAAATTATTTGTTGCTACACTTTCTCACATAGCCCACACACCATGGAAATTAGGTCAAAAGCTTGAATTCCTTTTCTGAGGTCAGTTTGAACCATTGTGTTTTGAATTTTTTTTTTTTTTTTTTTTGAAGATTACGAGGAAAAAAAAGGATATAATGAAAATGAAGATTGCCTCCATTCACTTAATATGCAGAAGTAATAAAAGAAGGTAAATAAAATTTATCCTCATCAATCTTCTAGCCTCAAAAGATGTAATCACCTTAATGTTGTAGTCATCTCTCTCAGTTATTTGCTGCAACAGATGCTGGTTTTGAGTTTGCATATCGTCATAGGCCTGCCCAATTGTCTGTCAAAGACTAACAATTCGATTACCTCACAATGCTTAGAAGACCAAACAATCAAAGTTCAAAATACAAAAAAGTTACCTCAATTTCAGACAAGTATGCCACATTTTCATCGCCTTTAGATTTTAAAACATCTGATAATCGAGTTAAATCCCTGAAAAGTAAAGAAGATGAGCACATGGTTTGAATCCTATATGATTATAATGTTAGAGGGAAAACAACTTGAAAAGCTGTCAAGTATCCCAGAATAGTATTAACCGGATAGCAAGCAAACATTCAAACAATGTAACTGAAAATTATTAGCAGAACTAGTATAGAACACAAATGTGCACACAACTCAAGAAAAATGGATCCAAGAATCTGGTTTCAGAGGGCAGAGGAGGAACAATAAGCACCCTGAATATAAATTGAGGAATAAGGCAGTCAGATCAAATTCCAACCTTTTAGATGCTTCTAACTTTTGTCTAAGGCGTGCAATCTCAGCTTCAGCAGCAGCTAGCCTTTGCTGAGATATAGCCTCAGCTTCATTTGCAGTCTTAACACGTGATTCCAGGTTGCGTTCGTCCAGAGAGGATTTTAGAGATTGAACACGAGCCCACGCCTTATATTCCAAATCCCTAGCTTCCAAGACTTCCCTGCAGAAGTAAATTTCTAAGCACACACCTAACCAGAATAAAATATCGGTACATTTTAGAACTTCTTAGCATACAAAGATTAGAGAAGCAAAATAAAAAGGAGAAGAAAAAGTTAACATTCCACCCCTTAAATCTTGTTGTCCACCCTGCCCCCTCGAAAAAAAACCAAAGAAAGCAGGGAAAGGAACTTTCTACCATGATAAAAACAGGGGAGACGGAGGTTAATTCATGTGATATTCCAGGGCATGCTTGGGAGCTATTTTGGAAGATAGATTTCTGCTAAGGTCTCTGCTCATAAAATCTTTCAAATGTATCATGAGTTGCTTGTAAAGGTTCAATTTACTACGGATTTAAATTCACTGATAAATCCATAATTTTAAGGGAAAAAGTCCACGGCTCTAAAAAAAAGTCGTCCATGAAATTATGTGTTTATTTTTAATAAATAACAGAATTTTATTGAAAAGAAAAAAAATACAAAAACATAAAATTAAACTACATAATATTAAACGAATAATAAATAAATAAAGGCCCTTCACTACCAGAGGCAACAGAGAGAAATTAAAATACCCCCTCCCCCATTGATTATGACGTGAAGAGTCATAAGAAGGCTTCAGTTCCGAAGCCCACAAAGAAACATTGCATTATGTTGTTCCTCTTCCCCCAAAGGCCCCCCACCAACCACCCCATCTTGCCACAACAAACCTTGCCTTCTCACAACAAGAGGTGTGGAGAAAGAACTCCTTGATCACCTCTCTGCACCCTCTATGTCTAGGCAACCAGAACCTAAACTCCTCAAAGAAAAGACTCCAAACAGCATGAGTCAGATCACAATTTCAAAGGAGACAATAAAGTCCTCAGCCGCTTACCTACAAAGAATGCAACACGATGGGCACCTCCCTCTAAATCCAATCCAAAAGCATTAACTCTTCAATTGAGAATCCATCACACAAAAAACTTAAACCTTCTTTGGAATGTTCACCTTCTATAATGAAACAAAGACAACCACTTGAGGGACAAGGACTAACCAAACAACAAAAGGAGAATTTACAAGAAAATCCTTTCGATGGATTAGGACTCCAAATACAAACATCTCTTCCCTCAGAATACTACAAAATTCTCTATTTAAATAAAGATGGGCCAGAACTTTTGTTCTGTTGTTTCCCTATCGGACAGTGGATGATGGAACCCCAAAACGTGCAAAGGAGGAGACAAAGAATGAGCAGCAACCACCAAATGGATCCTCATCATAGATAAATTATAACACCTGAGTTGAGTTCAAGAGAGGTACATGAATGAACTAAAATCACAAGAACGGAAAGTTACTACCTATACCAACAAGGTACACCATCCTTTTCAGTTGCTCAATCATAAGAACTCCAAAGCTATGTGTGCTTAGCTGGGAGCAATCTATGTTGGGTAACATCCTGAAAAATTTCCTAGGAAGCGTGCGAAGCTATAAAGCACCAACACTCCTAAAATGATCAAGTGTCCATGTCGGACACGTGTGCGACACGCCAATTGGCATGTTGATTATTTTATTAACTTTTTTTTGTTTCTGACATGCCAAGATACAGTAAGGGGCACATCCAGGACACTGCAAGCTGCAAAAAGAATTTTAAAAAAATAATAATAATATTTTTTTAAAAAGAGACAATTTTATATGAAATTACAAAAGAGAGGAGGAAAGAAGCCCCACAACCAAAGGAGTTACAAAAGACATCTCTAATTTGTCAAAAGAGAATCAAAACTATAACATTTGAAATGTTTAAATAATTTACACCAAGAGATGGCAATGTTATGCACCTGATCAAAAAAGAGTTCATAGTGTTGAGCTTTGTTGTTGAAGAGGCAATTGTTTCATTCAAGCTAGACCGACAATAAGAAGGCTCTAGAAATATGTTTCCATAGGAGACCCTTTCTACCCTCGAAAGGATGATCTTCGAGAACAAGGGAGAGGAATTGGTTGATATCCAAGGGAAAGACCACATACCAATTAAAAGCATGAAGAATGTGATTCCAAAAGCTCCTTGAAAAAAGGCAAAACATGAATAGATGACTTTGAGATTATGTGTCCTTTTTGCGAAGAGTGCACTAGTTGGGAGACATCGCTAAGAGGGGTTGCGACGTTGAAGCTTGTCATGTGTGAGAATAGCCCAATGTGATAGCTCCCAAAGAAAGAATTTAATCCTTTTGGGATAGTGATCAGACCAAATACCACCGATGGTGCCTATAGAAGATAAACCGCTGTTTTTTTCGATACGTGGTAACTCCTTCCCTTTTAGAAGATAAACCACTGTGTCATACCTAGAATCAATCCATGATTTTGTATAAAAGATCTCTGATGGTTCCAGCTTCCAAAACCATTTGTCGTCAGATTGGAGAGATTGATAGGTAGTGAGTGTTTGAGAGAGCATTGCCCATTCATCGGTTTCCAAATTATTTAGATGTCTACAAAGGTGGAGATTCCACCCACCATCCTCCCTGCTCCATAAATCATGGCTTCCTTTGCCAGTGACAGAGAAAATAGGTTGGGAAAAGACCTATGCAATAAAATATTGTTCACCCAAGCATCGTACCAGAAAGATATGGAATTCCCACGGCCTAAAATAGCAACAACATGCTGATCCACAAAAGGTTGGAGATAGGACAAAGCTTTCCAAGGACCTTTGGTGGTGGACAACCAGCTTTGTTACTGCACAAGGATGTTCCAAATTTGGCCATGATTACTCTCCTTCATAAAGCATATTTTTCCATCCTAAAGCGCCAAATCCATTTTGCAAGGAGACTCATTTCTCAACTTGAGATTGGTGATCCCCAAGCCACTGGTGGATTGTGGGGAGGTGACTTTGTCCTAACAAACAAAAGGTAAGTTAGAGCCATCTTCCTTCCCTTTCCACAAGAAGTCACGAAAGATCTTTTCAATCATATTGGCCACTTAGTAAGGAAGATTGAAAAGGGAAAGATAATAAGTAGGAAGGTTGCTTAATGAGGTTTGAATAAGAGTTAACCTTCCCCCTTTAGATATGTAAGATGATGACCATGCTTTAATTCTTCGCTCAATTTTCTCAATCACCAGGGCCCAAAAAGAGAGTTCTGGCCTTACCATGAAGAGGAAGCCCGAAGTAGGAATTTGGCCACATTCCAACCTTGCAACCATACAACCCCGCAAGGTCCCGAAGCTGTGTGGGAGTGAGATTGATGCCTAGAATTTCAGACTTTTGGTGATTGATGGAAAGGCAAGAATAGGACTGGAATGCATCAATAACTTCACCCCATCTTTTTTTAAACTTATTTTAGGATTTTATTCGGCTGGTTGATTACACTTTGTCAGCTGCTGCTAACAGTGTTATTGAGTTGCCCCAGGCACGCGCCTAAGGCGAGAGGCGAGGCGACCTAGGGGAGGAGCGCCTCTTGCAATGGTTGGGTAAGTGTCGTCAAACAGGCGCTCAACCCATAGTGCCTCACAGCGTCTTTTGGCGCCTCAACCACCGACGAAGGCATGCGCCCAGAAGAAACCCCATGTTCTACTTTATTTTTTATTTTTTTATTTTTTTTATTTTTTTAATTAAGAATGCTTGATTATAAGACCCACAAAGAAAGCCCACATTCAAACTTTTCAGACCCTTTTTGTTCGGTTGGTTTCATTCATCTTCTTCGACTTCTTCCTCGAATGGATTTCACGATTCGCAGCATCGTCTTTACTTCTTCACTTCTTCTTCTTCGACTTTTCTATTTTCAGCAAGTGTGAACGACATTGAAGCCGTTTCAATTGAGTAATTTCTTCTTGTCGGTCAATGGATTGCAATTGGATTCAATTTTTGTTACCTCAACGTCAATGACTTTGATCTCTATGAACATCCCATTTCTGTTTTTTTCTTCTTTTCTTCTTTTTTTTTTTTTTGGTCTCAAAGTAGATACTTTTTTTTTGTAGTTTTGTTGTGTTAAACTAATTACTAACTTATTGGAACTTGAATATTGTTATGACTTATGATAGTGTATGTTGGTCATCTTTATCTATTCGTTTTTTCATGAATTGTATGGTTGTTATTTTGATGTTAAAAGGCAATGTTTCACAATATATTTATATGCACAACACACATTTATTTTTTAAAAAAAAATAATGTCCCGATGTGTCACGTCCTTTTTTGGAAATTGGCACATCATCGTGGCAGTGTCATGTCATATTTGTATCGCGTGTCAGTATCTGTGCTTATTAGTGTATGAGTGACAAAGCATGCTAAAAGGACCCATGTTGGTTTGTGGAGATAGTATTCACTCTTAGGAGCAATTTAAAACAAGCATGGATGACGTTCCTGGTCACAAGAGATCCAAGGGAATGTCGGAGCCATTAGGTGTAGAATCCAGATTTCGAATCATGGGCTTGAGAGCCTAGGGCGTTACAGTTGGTATAGAGCCAATTATAGGTTCTATAGACTAGCTTACATCGTAAGCGATAAGAATTCCATTGCTAAGCAACGATCCTCTATCACCACCAAGTGAGAGAAAAGGTGTATGTAAATATACTTAATTTAATAGATCAAATTTTATGCAAGCAACATGTTGAGGTACAAGTCTATCATTTTCTGCATTAGATGTTATCTAGGTATGAGCTTTATGGTGTAGATAACGCATTGATGGTCTAGAAATGTCATGTAAACTAAGAGAAGTAATTTTAGTGTAGTTATCGTGGAGAAAGCCTGCTGGAGAAGAGGTTCTCGTCGTCGTGGAGACTTAGAACATGCTAAGAAGCTCGTGAGGCAGGTGACCAGCCCCTAGCCCCTCCAACAAATCTCGAGGAGGAAGTTCCAGTGGGGCAACCACAAGGACCCACAACCACATCTTTACTAATAGAGACTCCACATTCCCTTATACAGACAGTTAGCAGTCAAGCAACCTAGGAGGATCAAGATACTAGAGTAGTATCTCTGTGGAGACAATATATGTGGGATTAGAAATGGGATCCCCAATGAACGATTTTTCAAATGTGTTGTTTGGTCGCCTACTGGTGGTAGGAAAAATCTACATGTTCCGACTGGTTTCTTGAAGAAAGGTCTAATGGTTTTCTGGGAAATGATTAGAGATTTTTTGGGTAAACTGGAGTCTTGTTTGTTGTCCTTCCCTCGTTTAGGTGTTGGTGAGCCTTTAGCTCGATTTGAAAGTGGCTAGAAACTTTCAGGTCGTTTCTCAGCCATCTGAGTCCGATTTCTCTTCTTGGGTCAAAAAAGATAAGGAAGTGTTGTCAATGAACTTCAACAATCTGTTTGTTGTTTCTCGATTGTTTGCCTACTATTCTTGGCAAGATATTCATCTTGCTTTGGAAAATTATTTTCAGTCTAAAGTTCTAACTTTTTTTCCTGAAACAGAAACGAAACTTTTCATTGATATAATAAAAAGAGTAATAGCTCAAAATATAATGAGACAAAATATCAAACCAAGACAATTAAAAGTTGAGGATCAGTAGGTACACCCAGACATCTCAACTATGTTGACACCCCATAGCACCCTCATCATTTCCAATACGAGATACAGGGATTCATGGATTACAAAAATACTAAATCGCTTGATTACATAGAAAATAAAAACGCATTCCAATTAAGACAAATATCCTGGATGAATAATCTTCAAAAAGTTTGGATCGTGAACTCCAAGAAGAAGCTAAGAGGCGGACTCAGTCTAAAGTTCTAATCAATCCTTTCATGGTTGATAAGGCATTAATAAAACTTGATGATAGCTTTGTTTATATGGTTTTCAATGAAAAATGGCGAGAAATTGGATCCTTGCATTTGAAGGTTGAAAATTGGTCTTACAAAGCACATTCTCATCCAAAGTTCATTGTGAGTAATGGAGGTTGACTGTCGATAAAAAATTTACCTTTGCCTTTATGTACTCGTCCTATTTTTGCAGCCATTGGAGAAAACCTTTGGGTCTAGTTGGTATTTCTTCTCCTACTCTGAATTTTTTTCTTGCTCCGAAGCTCATATTGAAGTTAAAAGAAATTTGTGGTTTTTCCCAACTGAAATTGATGTTAAAGGTAAGATTAATGGAAATTTTCACCTTAGACTTGATGATATTTATCCATTAGACCCTCCTTCTATCCTTCAAGTCGAGTTATTTTTCAAAGATGCGAGATTGATTGAAGTTAAGTGTGATGAAGAAGCGCTTGAGGTTTCAAATTTTGTTTTAGAGGGTGATATCATTCTGTTAGACAAGGAACCAGTTTTGCTCCAGCTTCGAATGAGGTGGATCCGCTTCCTCTAAGGAGCCTTAATAATCCTATGGAAACCGCAATTAGTACTCCACAACCCATCGACTTTGAGAGCAGTAAAGGGGATGTGAACATAGAAAGTTCTCCTTTTCTTTTTATCCAAAAGAAGCATCCATCCGCAAAGGAACATTGAGTTCAATTCAGATGTTTGGGAGGAGTCATGTACACGTCTCCTATTAGTTGATTCAACCAGCAAACAATACATATCCTTTACCTTATAGTTTGAACTTCAGTCAATCAATCATTAAAGTATCGGGTTCAAATATTACTTTTGTAAACGAAGTTTATAGCCATCCACCTCCTCAAGACGCTCCTTCGAGTTACAATTTTGATGGAGATTCAGATGTTAGTTTAACTAGTGAGGATATTATAGATTCTCTAGCACAAGATGATCTTGTTGAGGAGACTCCAAAAGTTTGCTTTGCAGATGGTTTTGATACTTTGTTTGAGAAAGGTAAAAATATTCAAGCAAAATTGTCTCCCAAAATTACGGCCAAGTTCTCTGCTTTGAAAAATGTGACTTTTAGATGGAATCAATTCCTCCTCATTTTCCTTTTTTTTTTTAAACAAGAAACAAGCCTCTTCATTAAGATAATGAAATGAAATTAATGCTCAATGTACAAGAGATACTAAAAATGAAAGGACTTAGGATCAGCAGGTACATCCAAGTATCTCAACTAGGTTGACACCCCTTTAGCACTATCATCATCTTCAAGAACTATAATAATCGTGAACTTAATCAATACAATACAGCCGAGACATATAAGTTCATAAAGCAAAACAAACACTAAAAGTTTAAGGCAACCTTAATTCAATTAAACAATGCATTTCAAAATAAAATACTGAAAGAATAATGCTATTGTCATCTGAGAAAATTGCAACCAGCCCTAACTCCTAGAAGCAGCCATTTGAAACAGCAACATTAGTGCTCTAGGGAGACGAAAGCGCGCCAATTCAAGCTAATATCTTGGCAGGAGAGGAAAGCGTGCCAATTCAACATTACTACTCTTGGCCATTCTAGGTTACATGGATTGATCTAACCCCATCACATTTGGAGTAAAGAGAGGAATAAAACCCCAAGATGAGCTCTTCAATTTCACAGTAGGATCTGGTTGGGATTCCTTGATCATTGATCAATTCTGCTATCAAATTCTTCCTCTATTTTGCAGCTAGGAAACGATGGAAAAAGGCATTGTTTTCATCCCCCCAAATAGAGCCCATTTAATTTACTTTTCTGCATAAGATTTCTTTCATCCATTTGGTAGATTGCCAATAATTCTGCTTTCAATGCTACCCTTCATCATCGGCCAATTGGTCTCTCCTTCCAATATTTTTCAATAGGAATTCTTCTCTGCTTTTCTTCTTTTTCTCATAATCAGCTAGTCATTTTTTATGGTTGTTTTGATCCTTCTTAGTTTAGAGAAAATTAAGAAACTGGCCAACCTTGCTGCTCATCCATTTCAAAGGATCTCTCAATCAGCCTGCAACATTCCTTGATATTCAGCCAGCTATTACAAAATCGAAATGGAGTTGGCCCCCATTCAAAAGCACCACTTCAAACAAAAGGGGAAAGTGATCGGACATGATTCGCATTGGTCTAGCCACTCTTGAATTCTCAAAAGCCTCTTCCCCCTTATTAGATACAAGGAATCTATTGATAAGTAACTTAGAAACTACTTCACCTTCTCTAAACCATGTGAAACGGCCATTTGAGAAAGGAATTTCCAGTAAATTGTTTTCGCCAATGAATTAGTTAAAATTTCTCACGTCTCTTGTTGCTCTTCCCATGGGAAACTGCTCATTTCTTCGACGTATACTATTGAAATCTCCACCAATGCTCCAAGGCTCAACACACATATCGGCTAGGGAAGACAATTCAACCCAAAGTCTTCTTCTTTCTCTATAATCAGTGGGGCTGTAGACATTTGTTATCCAGCACTGCTTTTTACAAATAGTCAAGCACTTAATTGTCAAGGAAAATTCAGCTTTATAGGTATCTATTACAGAAGTCTTTCCTTCATCCCACATTGTTAGGATACTTCCCGATCCTCCTTTAGCTTCCCACAAAGGTCCATCCTACATCTTTTGAACCCCATAAGCTTTTTATGAAGGCTCTATCAATGCTGTCTCTTTTTGTTTCCTGAATTAATACTATATCCGGGTTAATCTTTTTCAAAAACCTTTTAAGAGTCAATCTCTTTGATTGTTCACCAAGTCCTCTTGTGAATATTCCATGAAATGATCTTCATTATGGGTAACCCAAAGAGATTGGTGGTTCTGTCCAGGAATTGAATTATTTTTGTGGATTTCTCGTATTTATGAGCCTAAGCCTAATTGTTTTGTTTGAAATTGCATTTTTCTCCTAGTAATTTTATTCTTGGAAGCGACAGTTTAGAAACTGGTTTGTTTTGTGGTTTGATTCTCGCACTTCCAGCCTTATTGGTCTTCTCACCTCGACGGCTCATTGGACTACTATCAGCTTTGGCTTTTTAGTTTATGTGCTCTCTAGTTTTGCTTTTCTTTTTGGAGCTGGTTTGTTAGGTTTTAAGAGATTAAATTTTTTTTTGTCTTCTCTTTGAATCCCAGTAGTTCTTTTTTCCTTCTTTTGTTTTTTTTTTCAATTCTCCTTTCTAGTTATTATAGTTTGAGCATTAGTCTCTTTTCATTTTATCAATGAAAAGTTATGTGTCCTTTTCAAAAGAAGTGGGATCCCCAACCGTTTGATGGGTTGTCAGGTGTTCCGACAGTTGCTGAATTGTGGCCACCATCTATCGAAGTCATTTTTCAATGCATGATCTGCTCTGCAGAGCATAAGGTTCTATGTGTCATTTTTAGATATGTCCATTTAACCCATAGGACCAGGGCCAAGGCCCCGCGCAGACCATACCCGATTGCACGGAGAATGGGGACGAAGTGCAGAACATTTTTCCCCATTGGCAATACGGGGCCAGGGACGGGGATTATATTCCCCGACCCCGACCCCGCCCCCGCCCAAGTATATTATAATGTGTGTGTGTGAAATGTTATTAAAAAATATAAATAAATCAATATCCTGTGCTTTATAAAAGCCTTCTCCGGCATCGGTCTTGCAATCATTCTATTAGCCTCTTCTGATGCTAAGATATTTTTTTGTCAATTATAAATCAATTCTCCGTTTCCGTTGTTTGGAGCAAATTGCTTCTACTTTTTTAGATTGATTGATTGAAAGCACAATCGCATAATTGAAATAAAAAGAAAATCGAAGTTTAACAATATTTTCTCTATACTATTAAAAGAACTTTCATCGATGAAGTTTATAGCCAAAACAATGACTGGATTTGGTAGTAATTCTTCACTCTAAACTACAAGATAGATGATCAATTGACAAGCCATTTTAGACAACCAAGGAGGCGTTTCTTGCAACACATTAATTCATTTTTTATGATAATATAAAATATCATAAACCAAATAGAGAGAATTTAGACCACCCTACCTCGATTCAGTTGATTCACGACTATACATATCAATTATGAGTTTCAACTCCCGATTAACTTCTGTTAAATCTTGAACCTGCATCAACGTTTAGAAACGGATGTTATAAATACCAAATATTTTGTAAATTACAAGCAGTCGGTTTAATCCGTCCATGAATCTGATCAGGTGGTGTGATGAATCTGATCATTCAGGTGGTTTGAAGATAGCACACTTTAATCCGTCCATGAATCTGATCATTACTCTTGGCATATTAATCCACAAAAAAAGGACTCATTAAATAAAAATTACACCCCATGCATATTCTGAAATAAGAAACAGACATTCTTCATAACTTTTCCATTACCTAGGAAAAGATGGTTGAAGGATAACTTAAAACCTAAAATACGCTAACTACTTAATTTTTCCACATCAAGTGGTTAATGCCTATTCACCTCTTTTAGAAACATTTTATGGAATCAAATCAACAAAATATTACTATAATTATGAAGTTTCAAAGCTAACACCTCATTGCAGAACTAGTTACAGAGTTAACCTTAGTAACAAAAAGAAAAACATATGGCTCAAATGGCACACAAGACACACAAATGCTACCATGTCAACCCTCTCAAGCCCATTATCCAAAAAACCTCACTATCACTACCTGTTCTTAAGATTTCTATCTTTAAAGGCAAAGAAAGGAAAAGAAATTTTTGTCAGAAAAGTTGATTATACCGTGGCTTCCAACTTCTGTATCTCTGCAATTTGATCCTTGGATCGAGATGACAAACTTTCACACTCCATTTCCTGTATCAGTCCAAAAGAAATGATGTCAGCATTCAACCCCTTTTCAAGTCGAGCATAATCAAACTCTCCCTACCATTCTATCAATAATACTAGAAAGAGATTGCATGTCAGCCCGCACAGAATGGACATCTGAAGCAGCTTCTTTGTATTTGTGTAACTGACTTTGCATAGAGCCCATTGCTTCTGGAAACGAGGAAACCAATGCTCTAAATTCTGAGATGATTTTTTTCCTTCCTGAAGAAAAAGCAATCCATCAGAATGGAAATGGCACTAAAAATCAATGTGGAGGGCAATATATATTCTATGATCTGAGAAAAGCATTAAACACCATCCAACCTGGTTCTTTCAATACTTCAACCATCTTGTTCTCAATTGACCTTTTTTCATCCTTTTGTTTCTGAATCAGCATTTCCAGATCATTAATCCTAGTATCAGAGACAGTGGATGATCTTCTCAAGACATCAAGTATGTTATTTTTAATATTCAGTTCCTTCTCCTTCCATATAATGCTATCCTTCTCATCCTGAATTTGGCAGAAACTGTGTTAACTTCAAAGAGAAAAACAACAGAATAAATGACAGATTCAGGCATTAATGCAACTACCGACCAGTTTACAACCTGTAGTTTCTCAAATAAAGCCTGCTGCTCGTTTACTTGCGATTTTAAATTTTCTATTCGATCTCTCAATAAAAGATATGATTTGGAAGATGAAATGGACTTCACACTCTTCATAGTATTCTGTCAAAAAGGCAAACAGAATTGTAAATCAGATCCTAAATGTGGTAAACCCTTGTGATAGGATTTTCAGACTATATAAAAAAATAAAATAACTACAATTAGGAAACAGGCAACTGAAAAAAAGACCACGTTTAAATAAGTTCCAACCCGGATATCAGATAACTGTCGAAGCATTTTTAGCCGTCCTTCATGTAGACTGTTTAATTCTGCCAGTCGATCAACTGCTTGGTCCTGTAGAGCAGCATTAAATCACATTAGTAACTAATGTCTTATTATTTCTCAAACAAGAAGAGGAGGGGAAAACCTAAAGTTTCAAAATGAAACCAAAACGAGGAAAGGGGGAAGGGAGGGGGGAGGAGTTACCTTCAACTCTTTGAGAGAAGACTCCATATCCCGCAGATCTTTTTGTTTATCTCTCACCTTACCACTGCCAGAATGTTTACCTGCTAGATTCAAAACAGGAAATCCAGCCTTTTTTGCGGCATCATGTTCAGCTCTAAGCTTCGTTAGCTTGGAATTGCTCTCTTCCAGTTCAGCCACTGCACTCTCCAATTCCACTTCATAACAAATAAAGAGAAAAATGAAACAACAGAAAATCCGGCAGATAATGATTTTTTATTTTAAAGAAAACAATAATAATAAGAAATAAATAAAAAATATTCTCCTTCGGATCGAAACCCCTGTATAATGTTGCACGACATTCCATTTTTCATTTCTTTCTTTTTTCTATTTTTCTCTCTCTCTCTCTCTTTTCTTTTTTGCTGATAGGAAACAAAATCCCTCATTCCTCAAATAAAATTCTAAGAAAGAAGAAAACCCCTGACAAAGTTGTGAAGTTCTATGATGAGACCCCAAATTGAAAATGTGGGTTCTTTTAATAAGAAACTGGGAATTGTATCAATAAGGGATTGATTAAACAGATGATTCCAAGAGATGCAGAATAATTCACTAAGATGACACAAACACAACGGCACATTATTTTCTAGAAATCTAGGACACGACTATTGAAGTATATATTTTTTTAAAATATAAATAATTTTTATACAATGTCAGAAACTACACTTGATCTCGTGCATCTATATGCTTAAAAAAGATGAGTTTCACGTGTTTTGCTCATAAAGTTTATTGTTTTTTTCACATCATTGTTTGAGTCAATTTATTATGTCTAACAAGTGTTCGACTTGTATTCACTCTATACAACTAGCATTTGACATATGTCTATTGTGCTAACAAGTGACCAACATATGTTCAACAAGAGACAAACACGGATACATAAACCAAATTGAAGTGTTAGTGCTTCCTAGATGTCTATCGTACCTTTAACACACCTACAGTACTCCTTACTTACTTGGTCCTCCTCTCTCTGGTGGGATATTTGTGGGCTTGGTTTTTTGTATGCTCTTGTATTTTTTTTTTCCTTAATTTTTTCTCAATGAAAGTAGTTTCTAACCAAAAAACAAAGAAAGAAAATAACATTCCTACAAGTACCTATCTTTTCATGAATCACCCTCCCCTTATTTGTGGGGGAATATTCTCAAAAAAAAAACAAAAAAAAAAAAAAGAAGAAGAAGTTGTTTTAAAGCAACCTACAAAAATCTCATAAAACTAAACCACCATGAGGTAAATCCTATTTTAGCAATTGATTATTAGACTCATGCTTGAAGATCAATAGAGGTATAAAGGTGTAGAAGATAAATATGTTTTGGACTACTGAAGGAAAGAAATAAAATAATCTTTCAAGGAGTTTTGAGGAAAAATGGTAGTTGATTCTTTTCAAAGCCATCTCTTAACTTTCTTTTTTATCATACTTCATTTTATATTAACACCAAATAGAAAGGTTCATTTCTGTAATACCAACTGAAACTTTGTTTTCTAATCTCAGTTTGCTTGGTTTCAGAGCACGCTATTCTAACCTCTAATTTCTATTCCATGATTTTCAATAAAGTTGTTTTTATGAATAAGATAATATATTAATGACATAGATAAATACTGAAATAACTCATGTTTCATTTCTCATTACATGTTCAATAATTATACCAAAAAAGTTATAATGATGTATAAGTACCAAAAGTGATCCAACCAAATCGCTTAAAATGCTAGGGGAACCAAGTTACCAAAAAAATCCGAGTATTGTTTTTTTTGACATAAAAGGTGTAGATTCGATAAAATGTATCTATCATGTGGTTCAACAGCAAATGATAAATCATATGAAATGTCCAGAAGTTACCTTTTAAAACTTTTAGCTCAGCTTTAGTTTTTGCATTCAAGTCTCGGTGATTTTCCAATTCTTTAGCCAATGCCTTCTGCTTAAACAAAAAATCCTTTACTCTCAACCTCATATTCCTTGCTTCTTTAACCAAGTCACCGGATGTCCTATCCCTGAATGAATCTAACAAAACAACCAATATGTACAGAGACTAAGCAAGAAACCAAATGGAACAAAGAATGATAGCAGATAAAGATCATCACATAAGCATCCACGTTTTTTTATTCATACCATCTTTTGGGAGCTCATTCAACAATGTGGCATGTAAACCATCCTTCAGATACCAGAGATTTTCAATAGACGCTTCTATATTTCGCTCAATGGTTTTGGTCTTCTCGCATGGTGATTCTGTTTCTTCTTCCATGTGCTTAGAGGAACTATATGTTGAGGAACTTTGAGTAGCACCTGTTTCTGCAAGCCGACTAAGAACAGCATCTTCAAAGCTAGCCAAAGATCCATCTACAACATGATTAAGAAATGTTTAATGTTCATAAATCATAACTAGCAAAAGAATGGGACCAAGATATGAAAAATAAGCAGAGATTCTTTCCGTTAAAAAAGCAAGAAACCAAAGGAACATGCAGATTGTCTTTGTTACTCGAACATCTTATAACAATTTTAAGAGCTCTAAGTTGACTAAATACAACAGGAGTATAATTACAAGAGAATTGAAAAGCATAAACCAAGCAGCATGAAAATAATATAGGTTTAGAACCACACCCCAGCTTGTGCACTTCCCTTCAGAGAACTTCGTGTTTTTTTTTTTTTTACGATGTACTATTACCAAAGAGAGTTATAGAAGCTCTCCAATTAACCTTAAGAAAGACCCTATTATTTCTTGTTTCTTTCTATCGCAATTTTTTGACATTTACAGCCTCGCCCTCATTCTTTAAGACTGGCAGGCTGTTATTCATTAGTTTTGTTGGGAGGGGACCTTCTCATCCCCTGCCTGTAGGCTTTATTTCTTTTGTCTTCTAATATACCCTCATGTTTCCTTCAAAGAAATGTTGCCCAGTTCACTAGTTCACTTAAGAGGCATTTTGTCAAGAATCTTGGCAACCTCATTCAGAATATGCATGATCTCATGACAACCTAAATAATTTTATCAATGATCTGTAACACTGCGAATTTCGAGTTCCGTAGATACTGGGAAAGGAAAAATACATCCAGAGGAACACAAGCAGGTCATATAGGGAAGCTACAATTGTTGATATTGTGTTTCAGAACTTCATTATAAGAACCAACTAAAGAACTTAACAATAAATGGAAGCACTTTATCACACCAGAGAGACAAAGATAACATAATCAGTCCAAATAAAGGATAAAAATCCTCACCTGCAGCAGCTATAGTAGGTTCGCCATCCTGCTTGCTCCTCCACCTCCTCATACGGACAGAAGATGTTTCCAATCCATTAACAAGCTGTTGCAAAATGGATAAACTTATATCTCAAGCAACGTGCAAAAGATCGTGTGGTATGTCTAGAAGATGACCAGTGATAGTTATAACACATACCTCTTCCCAACAGTTTTTAACCACAGCCACTGTCATATCATATGGCTCTTGTTTCTCCTTTAACTGAGCATATTTATTCTGAAGAGATTTGTACTCTACCTTCTGAATCTCTAACTTCTGTATGAGCTTCTGATTTTGGTACTGAAGAACAGCAACATCAAGCTGCAAAGGAAAGCGGGGAATATTAGGACCTAGTTTTCAATTTCTTAAACAGTAGTATGCACACAGACCATGAAAAAGACCATCATTTCCTTTGGTGTTATCAGTTCACTCATTGGATGCAGACATTATGTTTAAGGGGTCTTTCCTTAATTCATAAATTAATAGCATGTCGTGTTGCTATTGCTTTTTTTTCTCTCTCTCTACTGGAAACAAATTAAGTTGGTAGAACTAACAAAAATCTAACTACATATTCATTATGCATTTTCCCATCTACTAATGAAATTTGATGAGGACGGAGTATTCTTAACAACAAATGAAATCATTGAGGGAACAAATGCCACGGATATTTAGAACATAACAAAGTTTTGCAGGAGAAAATTTTTGTAAAGAAAATAAGACTTTGTGTATGAGATGAAAATCCAGATAACTGCACTAATAAGTAATGACCGTAAAAACTTGGAAAGAAACCCGAAGAATGCACCCACAAACCACCACTGATGAAACCCAGCTTAAAAGAGTTAATATAATGTAATTAAAGAAAACATGAAATTACTGAAAAACAACTCATAGTTCAAAATTTCCAAACATGTAACAAAATGAACTTATACCAAGCTTAGCACACTTTTTGTTTTTTCAAAAACATAAACAAAAATATATATATAAACTAAACAAAAAAAACAAATATTCCCTAGTATAAACAAATAGAATGAATTAGAACTCAAGTATCCATTAGATATTCAAAAGATATATCCAATGTTGAGAATCCTAAATACAGCAAAGTTGAGGAAATAAAACTTCGACAAAATTCCACAAATAAACAGAACCCACAAACCTCTTCCTTGCTTATTCCTAAATTGCACATGGATGCCCAATAAAGAATGTGTTAATTATTTATTGTCCAACAGTATTTTTCTCACACGCATGTGAGGGGCATACAGAAATGTGGACATATTTCTACATGCATGGGAATACAGACTGCGGCATACTGGTTGTCTTCTTTTCTTTTCATTTTTTTCTTTAGTACAAAGCCATACAGGTAGTCCTCTAAATATCCAGTTTTATGAAATGTTGGAAACTATGAAGAGATTAACATGACAAAATCAATGACAGTGAAAATTACATATTTGTACAATGCAATGTTCATGATATAGATATATAAAGAATGCTAATTCTTGAATTGTATCAATTACAAGAATTAAGATTCTTCTGAATTATTGTATACACTGCAACACGTGATTCAATTGGGGGGAGAAAGAAAAACACCAATATTTGGAATTTTTTCATTATTCAATACAAATAATAGGTTGCTTTTCCCGAATCTCAAGCCACATCAGAGAGAATGTATTCAAAATCAATTTGGATTTTCTTGAACTCCATACACCACTCAAGATAAGCACAAATCATAAGTCATTAATTAAAAATTCTCGTACATAGAACCAAAAGTTCATGATCTTTTCTTCTCAGAAGATGACTTTCCTTCTCGGAAGATGACTTTCCTCCAAATTCTAACAGAAACCAACAGAAATTTACAATGATTGCATTAGACTAGGAAGACATAAAGTCCTGACACTGGGATTCGTAAAAGGAAGATGGCAACAAATAAAAATTAAAAATCCAATATCTCTAGTCAATACGAGCTTAAGGAAAAATAATAACTAAACATGCAAAGTTGTTCAATAAACGTAATAATCTATACTGAAACCGCTGGGCAGGATGGACTACACAGCCGAATATCGAAGCACAATAAGTTCGAATCAGTTAGAAACTAATTAACTGAATGACCTTACCTTTTTGTCCTCGGAAATGGGCAAGAAGGGCGCTTTCTTGGCAGTAGCAGCCGTTGGGGATATGGTGCTAAAGTGACGCCGCTTTCTATCTGATTCGACGGTGCTCCCCATTGCCCCTGATACAGGCCACAAGAGCCAGCCACCAGGTCCACTCACATAACACCTCTTCAAAAATTGAATACGCACCTGAAAACCCTAATTCAGAGGATCACCCTTCTGGAAGATTAATTACCGTTCACTACTCCAATCCAAAGCCCTCCTCAAGAAAATCCTAGAGCTAACAAGGTATTTGCACGAAGTTGGGCTTATATACTCAGTCTTGAAGCAACAAAAACCAATAAAAAAATATATATATGATCGATTCAGCCGCTCAAACCCTAGTTAAGGCGAAAACCTGTAAAACGAATGAAATTCCAAAAACCTCAGCTCGGAGGAACGGCTGAATTTGTGGGGCGTAACCTGGGTCTGGTCTGATGCGCCCTTGTGCTCCCACTTTGTGCTTGTTCTATGGAAGGGGGGGGGAAATGGCGAGTTGTGTGGGTGCTGTGGCAGTGCCAAATTTCCGATGGCGTCGAAATTTTTGAAAGATATGGGGGCACTTCCGGAAAGTGGAAATTCTATCGGCAACTGCAAATCACCCATTGGAATTTGTCGTCGCCATTTATTTATACTCGTCAATATTTTATACAAATCCGTGCTTTCCAGTATAAATTTATAGTTAATTCAAGTGTTTTGCCCTTCGCTTCACTTCTATAAATATTAATATTTTGCCTTTGTAAAAATAATAATATTATTATTATTATTTTGTGTAATTGGTTATAGTGAACGTCGTTAGTTACGGTTTGATTTGTTCAACAAGTTGTGTAATTTTTCATGAACTGAATTGGCCATTTTTTTAAAACAACATTTTGTCATTATATGTAGTTACAATTTTATTCTTTCATGTAAAACAAATTAGATTTTTAATTAGTAATTATTGTATTTTATATATTATCTACATAAGGACATTTAAGATTTTGAGTAGATTTTCCATCTAAATTTGAAGATAGTTTTTTTTAGAACAACTACTATAGGAATGAAAGATCAAACCTCCAACATATAGATAAAAAAATCATATTAATTACCATCGAGTTAAGCTCAATAGTTAATGAGTACTCATAACATCAAATTACGGTTAAATTATCTCATAATTATGGTTAAGTTGCACATAAGAGTAAAAAATAAAAATAAAAATGATAATAGCAAATAGGCCAAAAAAGGAAGAAGAACAAATAAATTTAAAACTCAGTCGGCCTGCCCTTATTGAATGGCATAAACGAAGAACCTGCTTCACCACTGTTTTATTGCTTTTCAAGCATCGCCTATTTTATCTATCTAATTTGCTATCTATGGATTCATCGCCGCTTTAATACTAGAATTATCGCAACCCATCAAAAGTAGTGATCTCACAAGCCAAATTATATACACAACAAATTCCATTGCGACCTACTCATTATACTTGGGAGAATGAAAATTGGAAGTGAACAGAGACGATATCATATCAATGCTATTATTCATCTTTATTCGTCAACTGGTGCCTTTTCTTTTGCCCAACCTCAACAAGCAATGTCAAAAGTGCCTCGCACACCTGAGATGCATCTGCTTCGGACGTGTCATCATTGAGAGATGAATATACCATCCAGGCATGGTCTAGCTTACGTTTTGGACGCACCACAGTGGATCCGGGGACTTCAGCATCACGGCATGTTACAAGTCCGTCACTCTTCTCGCGGTAACGGATCTGCAGCAGCTGGGCGCAGGCTGCCATTGCAGCTCCCAGGGGAATCACTACAGGGAGTTTTGCAGCTTGAGCAGTAGAGAGTGGGGCTGGTAATTCTGCATGAGCAACACGAGACAAGGTGGCCATAACAGCAGGTGAAATGCTGGCTTCGGTGTGGAATGATACCACAGGGAGTTCTGCTGGCAAGTGGTGCTGCATTAAAAAAATTTTCCTCCTCTCATACGTTAAATCTTCGAGAGCTTGCATGTCTCCCTAGATAGAAAGCAAACAAATCATCTATAATTTTTTTTTCCGTTCAAATTTCAAGTACGCATTTGGAGTCTAAGCTATACAAATCATCGTTCTAAAAACATTGATAAAAGAGGGCTCCTGCTGTTTGAAATTTCTTCTTTTAAGTAATAGTTAGGCTAGCAAATAAGAACGAGAAGCTACAGCCAAAGAACAAGAGATAAATGTGATGTTATATAAAGCCCATGACATACAAACAAGATAGCTAGAATATGCATTTATCTGACAGAGAGGAAGTTTTTTATTAAAAAACATCGATACTTGTAAAGTAAGCTGCAACTTCAATTCGCCATAAATTTAGGAATTTTGCCAATAGAGAGGGAGTCCATATTTGCATATTTTCTATGAAAGAATCTCCAAAACAATTTGCCTTCGCATACCTTGATCACTTTACAAATCAAAATCTCCATAAGCTTCCGTACGTTCACATAGTCACCAAGCTGTCCTTCCCGCAAGATATCAGATGCTATTGGACTGCCGCCGTATGGACTTTGAGCTAATGCCAAGCCCGCAACCTTTTCTCTCAAATCAGACCAATACAATGATAAGGCAGCTGCTGCATCTACTCCCCCTTTGCTGTGCCCAAGAATTAATACACGTTTTCCCGAACCCCAATATATTTCTTCAACGTAGTCTTTGATCTCTCTTGCATTTTTCTCCACTGACGCCTGATTATAGATTTTTTATTGTTTAACATGATGGGAAGAGAAATACAGAAAGGTAAAAAATTCAAAGCAAATAAAAAATACCTCGCTATGAATCTTGGCAATATGACATGCCAGACCCATCTTTGAGAATTTCGTTTTTGTATCAACAAAATACAATGGTCCATGGTTGCTGAAAAGGCCTATCAGTTACATGTATTACAGCGGCTGAACCAGGTAAGTATGTTTTCAAGCAAACCACAAAAGCATCTAAAGAAAACTCAATGTTTAAAGAAGTGTTCCCTTACCGCATATTAATATTCAATTACAACAAAGAAACCTGGGATTTAAAACTAGATCTGGCATAAACTAGATCTGGCATTGTCAAATCACAATTCAATTTTGACACTTCTATAATTAAACTTTGTTCCAGAACCTCAAATTTTTTTAGATTCAATCTTCTCACTTTTAATTCAACATCATGAACAATTTAAGTTCTGTGTTTCCGAATCTAGGATTTGGTGACCTTGCCTTGATGACCAAAAACAGAGTTATGAGATATAGTTCCCCATGAGATAACGTGACTTTAAGTCTACAATACTGTCCTTGGGCACTTAAAAAGAATCAGAGTTCATAACAGGCTTAACACAAGGTTGCAACTTAGTTTGACCAAATGATTCAGAGATGCCCAATTCACATGCACTGTCAAATATCAACTAACAAAATTAAGTAAATAGCAAAATTTACCTGGAACCAGCAAGTAAACCACTGAATTAGGTAATCTGTGAATACCATGCCTGACAAAAAGAGATGTGAGGCCACGATGTATTTATGCAGATAACTAGTAGAAAAGCAATGGCAGCTATCACTCATAGTACCTGATGTCTTCCAAAATTTCCACAAACCTCTCAGTTCCATCTTCAACCGGCGGCATTCCAGATGCACTTTGAAGCCATCCTATATCATCTGCAGATCCGCGTACTGTCCTCAGAGCCCGATCAATAAGGCTGAATGAGATTGAGCATTACAAATGAAACAAACAAAAGAAAGGAATTAAGTTATATGTACCAAACTAAACAAAGTTTAGCCCACACCTAAGATTCCCATTGGGTATATGTATTTCAGTTTAACAAA
The DNA here is from genome assembly GCF_027475165.1 of Benincasa hispida. Taxonomy (NCBI): domain Eukaryota; kingdom Viridiplantae; phylum Streptophyta; class Magnoliopsida; order Cucurbitales; family Cucurbitaceae; genus Benincasa; species Benincasa hispida. The sequence continues at coordinate 11,432,771 of NC_143478.1, forward strand.
ACAATACCCTTGAAAAATTGACATGCCATTCCGACCAGTATTATTTGACAATTGGAGACCACCATTGTGGCCAGATGACTCTTCAACTGTGGTCCTTGAAACTTCAGTATGTACAGGTGGAGCTTTGACTGCAGGTTCACGTGGTTCAGAAGTTATTGGTTGTGTAGCACTAGACTTTTGATTTCCCCTGGTTCTGGATGGCGTTTCTGCAGGCTCTCTGGAAGAAAACATCACTAATTCCTCTTCGTGTAAAGCAGAATTCCTAGGTTCTCTAAGGTCAGGGTCAACTGAGACCAAATCACCATAAAACTGTCAGAAAATTAGTAAGAATGCCATGGAAATGTAAAACAGTGGTCAATATAAAAAAAGTAAGACATAAAATCATTAGCACTTCTAGAGCCAGGCTTGGTTAAATTGAAAACATCATAATAACCATTAATAAAAAGGTAATGAGCAAAAGAAACTATAAAATAACCATAGAAGTAAAAACACAGAAGAGAATGAACCAGAAAATAGAGAATTATTGTAAATACAAAATAATTTTAGAAAAGGGCACACACGTACAGGCAGGTTGTAGAAGGTTCTAAGAGTCAACAAATCAACAATCAGATGAGCAAATTTTGAAAAGGTTTGTAAGAGTTTCAAACCGATGGAATAATTTACACATGCACAAGCAGGTAAATTCAAGAGTGACCTAAGATAAAGGTAGTTGAAGAGATGAAAGACAGTAAGAGAAACACGAAAGAAACGGAAAGATAAATACCCGAAGAATCAGAAAAACAGCTAGTAAAGTATGAAGTTGTTTGTGCCACATAAGAAGCAGCCTCGTTGAGAACTGGTACAGAAGTAAATAGCTGAGGAATAAGGCCCTCAATCAAACCATCATTCTCTTCCTGAGAAAGAGGAATTGTTCAGAGGCTATATATTTATATTATATTATATATACACACATGTATATATAAAGAACACATAGTTGACAGTTACTTCCACCCAGAATTAAATAATTTTTGTCAAGGATATTGACCATATCTGTGAACTACAGGGTAGTAAGTTCCAATAGCGGACAATACATCAACCACCAAAAATTCAGCATCAAGTAAAACAAAGAAGGACCATATAAATCAGCCAGAGAGGTCATCATAAGGATGAGCATTTTATCATGCTTAAATATAAACAACAGTCGTATGAACAAAACAAGCATTCCCAACTCTACATTTATATTTGTGGAACATTATTTTACGAGGGAAAAAAAACAATTAAACCATCAGGTAGAAGCAAAATATTTCAGACTTAACAAAGGAGGTAAAAAAGATGCCAACAATTATTGCATTTCTATCAGACTTCTTGAAAATGAATTATATGTTATGCAAACCGTTTATGATGTTTCATAAATGAGATAATAAGTTAATTTTTCAATTATTAATTTCTCCTGACATTAATTTCGAGAAGGAATTATGATGCCAATGGTCCAAACCTTGATTCCAAGTAACTCACTCATCCATCAATAGAAATCCCACATTTTTCCCCTCAATACTTATCTTCATTTTTTGCCCTTGCATTAAGTTATATCAATTTTTACGGGAAACGAACTTCCATCAACTATGAAATATCTTCTGCTTCCAAATTTCTGGTTTCTATTATTTCAGTAAGTGTACCATTTCATACAATTGTTTGGTTCTTCAATTCGAAGTTTCAAAGCCTCATAAACTTTTAAATCAATTAAGAAAAGCGAACAATGAAAAAACATTCCTAAACCTACCGACACTAAACTACCATATCAACTGATTATTTTCTAAACGGCAAAAATAAATGCAATAAACTCCTATAAACTAAACGATCTCGCGCAGATGACAATATTACGAATTCACAAAATCTGCAACTTCCCTCGGAATTAAAAGCATAAAAATGATACAAATTGCAGCGCACAGGAAAACTAGGACGATTCACATAATGCATAACTTACCACTGATGGATTGCGTGATTCCCCTCGTTTCGTAATCCCGCTCTCCCTCATCCTTGAGAAGTGCGCCTTCGTCAATTAACCGATTGATTTGGGCTGAAGAAGTGAAACGGAATCAACGGATGAAGAAATCTAAATACTATTTCGGAACAAACGAATTGAATTTGAAATTCAGTTCGACGATACACGAATTATGACGCAATGGAAACCACAAACAGGTGAAGGATCAAGATTCAAGACTGCCGTGAGGCTAATGATTTACGTGGGAGGTAAGTCATGGATTGGAGGGGCCTACGCTGCTCGAGTCTGGGAAATTATGTCATCCTAAAAAAAATAAAATTGAGTCGTTAATGGTACTTTCGACGTCTGTCCCCGTTTGTTGGCGAATTCGTACCATTTTATTGTGCATGATTTTCTTAAATAATAATTTTATTACTAGGTGTGCAAACATGTCTCGTATCTCATAAGCTTGCATTTAAGGTTTTTTTTTTTTTAAACCTCAATTCGTTTAGGTCGATTTGACAACTATTTCATTTGTTTAGTTTTTATTTTAGAAAATTAAGCTTATGCTCTCCATTTCTCACCATCATTGTAATAATCAACTGCCAGATTTCGTTGTTGTGTCATGGTAATCTCACTGCCTTGAAAGCAAATTTCAGCACGATCTCGGTGCTAAATCGCGTAATTCGGTTGCTCCAAGGTTAACATGACTCCCTAATTCAAATGTGTGTTTGCCGAAACTAGGAATGGAATCGACCAGAAAAGAATGTTCAGAACAGTGCTTTAAAGGAGAGGAGATAATGATAATTGTTCTGTCTCCAACCCTATATATATAGGACAAGTGGGAGATTGTTGGGGTTGATGCCCCAAATGTAGTGGTTTCGTAGTTTGTAATTTATTTGTACAAACAAATTATTTATTTAATAAGATAAAGTGTTGTTTTAATGTAGCTTAAACATTAATGTGGTAACATACATGTAGATCATGTTTGAGTGATAACCTAAAAAGTTTGTAGTAGATGGATAAAGTTGGATACCTTATCCTAGTGACACTATAGATACAGCTCGCTTTGTAAGTGTTACAATTATTCTAAAATGTTATAAATGATATGATCCTGATCATTCATATGAGTGTGGTTATCCTATACAAAGAGTTTATATAAGATCGAACCACGAAATGTTTAGGGTTATCATAGATAGTTTGACCTTAATCCTAAGTTAATTGTGAACTCCTACCTATAAGGGCGGTCATTTGATATGCATGGGTGAGAATGGCCAGTTTCGCCGACTCAATATGTCTACCATTTTGGGGGTTCGTCCAAGTGAAGAGTTGGGAACGCAACTACACAAGAAGAAATTCACGCATTCTCGTTATTGGGGTAAGTAGATAAATTGCTTCCATGAGGATTGATTCCGAGTCTTGAACGGTGAGACATCTCATCCTCTCACTAACCAGGGAGGGGTCTGGTTATAGTTAGACTATGACTAATTGTTAATTAGAGGGATCAATGGTACTTGAGAAGTTAGTAACTATAGGGGTAAAACGGTATTTGTGATCCAACTGTAGTTACGAGTAATTTATGAAGGGTCAACTTACGGTTGATTAGTTACACCCAATAGACATAAAAATATATCTACAATGCAAATAGTGCAATTGTCGGTGTTTAGTAAAGTAACCGACAGTTAATGAAGGTTGATTAATTTAATTAGAGAGTTTAATTAATTAATTTCATATTATTGAAGTTTCTAATTTGTATGTCCATAAAGTCTCCTTACTAGCTCAATAAGGGTTAATGAAATAAATAAAAACTAATTATTGCATGTTAAAGTATACATAGGTAAATTATAATAATTATAAAATAACCTAAAGTAGTGATATGCTTCATGCAATTTTATTTCATTGCTTAACATACATAACACTTATATACTAAAGTAATGAAATAATTAATAACATACATCCATCCATACATTAAAACTATATATTATAACACTTATCATATAAATGATGCATGACTATGTTATTAATGCATGCAAATATATATTATAACATTTATATTATATGATGCATGGTCATGCTATAAAACTAAATTATGCAACTATATATTATAACATTTTTAATATAACGATGCATAATCTATGGTGGGATTTTACTATATGGCATACATTATGACATATAAACATATAAAATAAATCATACATCATTTGCATACTTTAAAACAATTATTGAATTGGGACTGGACTCCTACATAATTAATTAAATTAATATAACACTTATATTATTTTAATTAATTAAAAAACAACTAACTATTACAAAGTAATAGTCAATCGGTTCAAAACAGGCGAACGGGATCTTGAACCACACGAATCGGACCGCCCAGCACCCGAACCGCTCGAACCGGACGCGAACCAATTGCAACTCGAACCGAACCGCATGCGAACCAAAAAAAATTCCATCTCAGAGTGTTGCGTTGTGACCTAGTGTTGTAATGCTACGAAAAATTCTTCCATTCGTCGTTCGCAGCGTTGAAACGCTACTGTACAGTTGCGAATTCTCGATTTCCTCCGATTTTGGTCTCGTTTTATCCAAAAATCCACCAAAAAAATCACGAATATCTCAATATCAAAGAAATACATACTCTGTCACAATTAATGCCCAAAAACAAAGGACCCTTACAAACCAGTTTGTAAAAAATAAAAAAGAAAAAAAGAAGAAGAAGAAGAAGAAGATATATCTAAAAAGGTCCAATCCCGAAACATCCAAAAATTGAAACCATTCATAATCATTCATCATATGAAAATAAACATAATGCAACTCACTAATAGATCTGTAAAATCAATTCTTGAACAAAAAAATTGGGACAAAAAAATCACTGCTCTAGTACCAATTAAAGAAACTATGAAGTTCCGTAGCGAAAGCGAAGATCGTCCCAATTTTTATTTTCACATAACAATGAAATAACATAACATACAACATCCATTAACTATCAATTACTCCACTAAAGACCAACAACTACACTCTTTGCACTATAGATATATTTCGATGTCCATTGAATATAACCAATCAACAATGCAATGACCTTTCACAAATTACTCCTAAATACAGTTGGACTAAAATTACCATTTTGTCCCCTAATTACATTTAACTTCTTAAGTACCGGTGACCCCTTTAATGAACAATAGGTCATAGTCCAACTATGACCAAATCTCTATTAGGCCAAGAGAGGGTGTGACACCACATTGTTTAAGCCCTAGAATCGGCCCTCAGGGGAACAATTTATCTACTTACCCAGACGTTAGGGAATGAGTGAATTTCGTCTTATGTAGCTGTGTTCCTAACTCTCCAGTTAGACGAATCCCTAAAATGGTAGGCATAAGTTGGTGATCTGGTCACTCTCACCCATACAAATCAAAGAATCGCCTTCAAAGGCAGGAGTTCACATTCAGGATTCAAGTCATGTCACCTATGGTCATCTTGGTGAAATGTAAGTCTCTATTATGAACGGTGCTATATAATAAAACTAGTCATTTCATGGTCTGGTCTTATACAAACTCCTTTGTATAAAACACCATCGCTCACATGTCTCTACATAAAGGATTAGAATCAGATCATTTGTAGCACTTTACAACAATTGTAACATCTACAAAGCAGGTCATATTCGTAGTGTCACCAGGACAAGGTACCCAACCTTATCCATCTACTATAGACCATTTAGGTTATCACTTAAACATGATCTACTTACATGTCTCTACATACATGTTTAAGCTACAAAAAAATAACCTTGGATGTTAGTTTATTGGTTTGTGGGTTAATGCTATTAAATATCGAATAAAATATCTCATATTTTATTATATAAAGAAAATTGTTCGTACATTACAATTATAAACTACAAAAGCCATGAGATTTAGGGCATCAACCCCAACAATATTATCTTTCAGGCATGGATCTGTATTATCTAAGGAATAATATTCTAAGACACCTCAAGAAGTTGAGGAAATGAGATGGATCCCTTATGCATCGCCTGATGTATGTAATGTTATGTATTGGACTTGATATTTGCTATGCAGTAGGGATTGTCAGCGCATATCAGTCCAATTCATGATTAGATCATCGAACAACCGTTAAAACCATTATCAAGTATCTTTAGAGAACAAGGGACTATATGCTTATGTATGGGTCTAAGGATTTGATCCTTACAAGATACACTAACTCCGATCTTCAGACTAATAGGGATTTTAGGAAATCCACATCAAAATTAGTGTTCACTTTTAATGGAGAAGCAGTAGTTTGAAGAAGCATAAAGCAAGGTTGCACTACTGACTCTGCCATGAAGACAGATTATGTAGCGGCTTGTGAAGTTGCCAAGGAGGTTGTCTGGCTGAGGAAATTTCTTACTTATCTGGAAGTTGTTCCAAACATGTCAAAGTCAATCTGTAACACCCTGAATTTTGTTTGTAATGTAATTTCAGTACTTTCTATTATTTGAGAACATTTTTTATTTTTTTATTTTTTGGATTTTAAGATACATGAATTTAAATTAGAGTTAATGTCAGAAATTGATTTCATTTTGAATGGGGTTAGTTAAATTCTTTTTTAATTGGAAATTGTGAGGGAAAAAGGGATTAGAAATTTAAGGAAAAGAATAAAATAACATAAGATAAAATATAATAGAATAAAATAAAGTATTTTATTTTATTCTTTTATATACATTATTTTCTTCTTCTCTCCCTCATCCTTCTCCTTAGCAACCAAGACCCCCTACCCTCCCCCCCGTTTTCTTTATTCCTCTTCACATGAACCCTAGCGCCAACCCCGGTCCTGCCACCGTTCATCAACCTCGAAGCGGCGCTGTCCGCCGTCGTTTTATAACTAGTAGAAATACAAGTTATTAAAGCTCAAATAAGTAAAACAATGAGAGAATGTGATGGTAAAATAAGCAATATCATGTCCAAAAGCACTAAACTGAAAGAAATTGCGATCGCAAGCGCCTATCACATAAAAATAGTCAATTTACTTATTTTGTGCAGGAAAAATGCGATGGCGAAGTGAAAATGTGATCCAAAAGAACAAGGCATTAGCGCGCTTGAAGATTGGGATCGCAAGTCATGTGATCGTATGCGATTGTGAGAAGCTTTTTAAAAAGGTGGCAGTATAAAGACTACGCATCAAGGTGACAACATAATAAATCACGATGGGACGGAAAGCTAATAACGGTCGAATCCGAATTTAGTTGACAAGCTGTTAAAGTCACACTGTAGCAAGTACACTCAACTTTCGGTGACCAATAATCGGTGCATCAAAACAGGGGAATTAATTTCGCCCATTATTGCAATCATTAGCAAGAAAGACTGTTTCACCTTGAGCTCTATAAATACCGAAGGCTACCAGTGTTAAAGGGTTAACAAGCTCGAAGTTAGTGTTTTTAGAGAGAGTTAATCTATTCACACACATAGTCATACTTAGAGGACGGAGAAGAGCAAGGAGACGAGGAAGCCGAGAGATCATTCTCGGACAACTCGAGAGACTGCTGGAAAGTGTTACAAAGGAGGGAAGGCCAACACTTGCGAGAGCAATAATACACATCGAGAACAGAGTTGGAGTGAAAAATAGCAATGTAAAAGGCCACGGGAAGCAAGACATTGCTTACCGGGCTTCTTATCTCTCAATTCCATTTGTTATTTTGTATTCAACACTTTATTTATAGAAAATGGAAATCTCATTTCAATCTATGTTCAATCTCTCCATATCACGCATGAGTAGCTAAATTTCTGAATGGGTTGAGAAGTACTTAGCTATCATGATTTAAGATTTACATTTTATGCGATCATCTTGTCTTATGTATGCATCATTCACCCTTTAGATATAATTGAGAGAGTAGTCTAAGGATAGAATCTAGACTTGAGAGAGTAAGATTAGAATCCAGGCTTGAGAGAGTAGGATTAGAATCACATAAGCAAGAAATAGAAACTTAGACATAAGTTCTATTGCTATCTACACATTGCATGCGCCCTAGAGATAGGAATGATTGTATGCGGTCACCTTGTTTTATGTGTGCATCATTCATCATTGCATAGACAAGAATAGAGGCTTAGACATAAGTCATATCGACTGTTTCGTATACACATCGCATGCGTCCTAGAAATAGGAATCATGGCATTTTGCATTAAGAAATGACGTGCTGTTATTTGTGTGTAGCATGATCGCATAACTTGTGCACAATCTTAAGGAATGTTAGCTAAAACCCTTCTCAACCCCTTCATCACATACTCATTGTAACTCTACGCTTTTATCAACTCTGCGTTCAACTCCGTTGCATAGGAAAAAACCTTGATCAAAACACTATCCACCTCATTTGTTTTTACTACCGTAATAGAATCAAAGTGTCTGTCGCATATTTACTCAGTAGTCCCTATGTTCGACCCTAGACTTACCAGGAAACCTAGGAAGGTTTATACTTGGGCCTTGTTAGGGAAACTTGCATGTTCATCGCATAACACATATCATCGAAAACTCACATCATAACGCATCATAATTACATGCATCAGTTGTCTGAACCCGCAAGATCTGAATCCGAACGCTAGCCATCAGCTCTTTGTGTCAGGTGTGAGTGCCTCTAGTCGCCAGTCGCTTACTATCAAACCAGTCACGCTGCACCACTCCTTGCGCCCCCATCCACTGTGCAGCCGCCGCTTGTCGTCAGACCCGCACGCCGAAGTTGTCTCTCGCCTTAGTCGCCCTTTGCGCAACCATCTACGCCGCCGCACACCCACGCCGCCAGTCCAGCCATCAATTGCTTCTCAGATCTACTAGCGCCCATCAGTTTTTGCCAGTCGATCACTGTCTCGTGGGTTTTTGCCGGAATCTTGGATTTGGGTAAGATCTATTTTATAAAGTTTTGGGTAAAAAATGGGATACCCATTAAGTTTGGAATGAAATCTAATTTATCTTAATTATATTTTTGGTTTTAGATTTGAGTCTGGGAAACTATTGAAGCGACTATCCAGTGGGTTCGAGATCGTTTTCGGCAAGTGTTTTGATGAGATTTGTGGTTTCTATGGTTATTCTTGAAAACCCACTTGGATTTGGGTAGCTTGGTTTGAAATTAACCCTTTAATCTTAAAATTAAAATTGGTTAACATTTAGGGATTTATCAAAGTATTTTATTCAGGATAAAATAAAGTTTGGATTACTGATCATGTGGACCTAATCTTGAGGTAAGTAATCTTACTACTAAAACTGCCCACATTCTAACAATATAGTTATGATTTACTAAGGATTGTTGATGGTTTGATGTTTATGTATGCCTTGCTGAAATGAGGATTTAAAAGACTAGATGCACATAGAGATATTTGAATGCTAGCATGATTTGAGTATATTATTATTCTACGAGATTCTATTTGATCTGAGGATGATGAGATGTATGTTCATGTCATAGAACCATGTTATGATGCCTATGATGTTGCAATAGTAATAACGTCCTCAGTGTTAATTAGATACCCATTAAAGGTTGTGTTTCCTTCAGGATTCACTAGAGGTGGTGGTTTCCTTTGGGGTCCACCAGAGGTTGTGTTTCCTTTGGGATTCACGAGAGGTGGTGCTTTCCTTCGGGATTCATCAGAGGTTGTGTTTCCTTTGAGATTCACGAGAGGTGGTGCTTTCCTTCGGGATTCACCAGAGGTTGTGTTTCCTTCGGGATCCACGAGAGGTGATAGTTTCCTTTGGGATCCACCAGAGGTTGTGTTTCCTTCGGGATCCACGAGAGGTGATAGTTTCCTTTGGGATCCACCAGAGGTTGTGTTTCCTTCGGGATTCACGAGAGGTGGTGCGTTCCTTCGAGATTCACTAGAGGTTGTGTTTTCTTCGGAATTGACGAGAGGTGGTGCTTTCCTTCGGGATTCACCAGATGTTGTGTTTCCTTCGGGATTCACAAGAGGTGGTGTCTCCTTCGGGGTTTACCAGAGATTGTGAGTCCTACGGGACTTACTAGAGGTAGTGGGACAGTAAGATGAAATTCAAATATCCATGTATATATGTGTCCCATGAGAACTAGGGGAGTGCTTACGTCCCACTAGAGGTAGGCATCTAAAGAACATAGATGCCTAGCCTGACCCCAGTAGTGGGGTTACTGAGTGTTTTATACTCATCCTTTCTCATATTGATGTTTCAGGTAAGAGTAGGGATGCACCGGTGAATGACAAGCAGAATCCATGATCGAGCCACTAGGACCAGTTTTAATGCTTGCACTCATGTTTTAAGAATTCTTTTATTATTATTATTATTATTTTTACTTCCGGTCTTGTTATTTGGAAACTTACTGTTAAGCTTTGTTTTCAAACCTATTTATTTTCATTTATGATTTATGGGTACCCTATCATTCGATTTTAATATTTTAATTCAATGGAGGTCTTTTAAATTTACCTTATTTATGTAGCATTTATTTCGCTATAAAAGGGTGTCATTTTAAGTTTCATGCATGCATGTGTTTAGTAACGGCCTAGCTTGAGTCCTAGGGAGTCGAGTCGTTATAGTTGGTATCAGAGCCCATGTTTTGGGTTCTGAAGACTAACTTACAATGTAAGTTTAGATATTCCTTGTGGCCCAGTAATAGATTCCCCGTCATCGTCAGATATGTCCTAATAATGGAAGTTTTTAGTATAAACATGAGATTAATTAATGTATCGTTTCAGTAAACATGTTTTTTTTTGTTTTTGTTGAGAGGGATCCAAAGAAAAAGAGCCAATTCGTGAGTTCATGACAGGACATGGCACCTAAGTTCAGACCAAAAAAGGCAGTTAGAAGAGGGGTTTGAGACCCCCAAGTGCAACATCCACAGTTCAGGATCCTTCCCCTCTAGGGGTGCAAGAAGAGGGAGTCGGTGGAAGTCAGACGGTCTCGACAACTTCAAGTCCACTTATGGCTCAAGTCGATGAAAAAGAAATGAAGGCAAGAACTGGGGAAGTCGTCGTATCCTCCCTACTGGAAAGATTGGAGGATCTAATCCACAATACAATGGCAGGACAGACTGTCCAGAACCAGGCTCGAAAGGAGTAAGTACCACCAGTTCAGTTGCAATAGACCCAGTCTTCGAGTCAGAACATGCAAGATCTGTCCAATGAAGCTAAGCACTCGAGGGATTTCAGGAAGTTTGACCCTCGCCCCTTCGATGGATCGTCGAGGGATCCCACTAAAGTAGAGATGTGATTGTCCTTGATCGAGATGATTTTCCGTTATATAAGGTGCTTGGAAGAGCACAAGCTCCAATATGCAGTTTTGATGCAGACGGGCAACGCAGGAATTTGGTGGCGTTCAGTGAACAAAATGATTGATACCCGTGGAGGACTTGCAACCTGAGAGCAGTTTAAGAAGCGTTCTTATGAGAAATATTTCTCATCCAACACCCGATACAACAAGCAGGCAGAGTTCTTGAATTTGAAACAAGGGGTTATGTCGGTGGAGGAATATGAGTAGGAATTTGATAAGTTGTTCCATTTTCCCCCTGAGTTGGTAGCCACCGAGGTAGCAAGGACAGAGAGGTTCGTCCAAGGTTTGAGGAGCGGATTACGAGGTATGGTGCATGCCTTGAATCTCAAATGTATGTTGCGGCACTACGGGCCACCGTGGGGATTGATGCTGACTCCCAAGAGGGAGAAAAGTATAGGAAGTCGCTCAGAATTGGAACTTCTATAGGTCAAAAAAGGAAGGCTGAGCCAAGGGCTCCTAAGCCTCAACAGAGGAACCAAAATGTAGTTAATGCTTCACGTCAGTGGGGACAGCAGGGCTCTCAAGCTATAATTGTCAAGGAAGATAATTCAATCTGAACAACTTGTGGTAGACGTCATTGGGACATTGTCTAGTCGATTCTAGAGTATGTTTTCGGTGTGGTCAGAAGGGGCACATGTCAAAGAAATGCCCAAGGAGGAACGTGTCTGATATCAGGGGCCAGCCTGTAACCTTGTTTCAGGGATGTCTGAGTCGTCAGCAGCAGAACGGTAGAATCTTTTCTATTATTCGGTGTGAGGCCGAGAAGTCAGACACCTGTTGTGACAGGTACGCTTCCCATCTTGGGACACCATTCTTTAGTTTTGTTCGACTTCAATTCTTCGCACTTGTTTATATCCTCCGCATTTGTAAAGCATGCCATGTTAGGGTCAGAACCCTTGCTTTATGCTCTGTCAATTTCCACTTCATCAGGTGAAATCATGTTAGCTACTAAAAAGATAAAAGCATGTCAGGTACAGATAGCAAATCATGCATTAGACGTGACCTTAATAATTTTAGATATGCGTGATTTTGATGTGATATTGGGCATGGATTGGCTAGCTGCTAATTATACCAACATAGATTGCTCCCGTAAGAAGGTCATCTTTAATCCTCCTACAGAAGCCAGTTTTGAGTTTAAGGGGGTTGGAACTGTGGTCCTACCCAAGGTGATTTCAGGATTGAAGGCCAATAGACTGTTTGACCAAGGTTCTTGGGGTATCATGGCCAGTGTGGTTGACAATAGAGAGGTTGAAGTTACCTCGACTTCAGAACCAATAGTAAGAGACTTTCCACATGTTTTTCCAGAGGATCTTCTTGGACTGCCTCCGTAACGGGAGATAATGGAGCCAGGCACACCTCCCATTTTGAAATCTCTGTACATAATGGCACCAACATAATTGAGGGAGCTTAAAGTCGAGTTAAAAGAATTTTTGGATAAGGGTTTCATATGCCTCAGTGTGTCTTCGTGGGGTGCACCAGTATTGTTTGTAAAAAAAAAGGATTGATCATTGCACCTGTGCATCAACTACATAGAGTTAAATTGAAGGAACTCATTTTAAAGGAGATCCTTGAGCGAAAGTAGATCGTCCAAATTTCATTTTTTTATTGAAAACTAAATTTATAGTATCAAGGAAATTGGAATCGAGATGCCCATGAGCAGTGGAACAAGACTATTCCAAATTACAATAATGAATCAATAATACATTTATAGTCGACTTCAATACAGACAGTTATAAAAATAATTCCAGAAATTACAGCATGAACAACAAATGCATAAAGAGAACTTTATGCACATATGCAGAAACGTCTCCACGCTCCGATACGCGACTCTAATCGAACAATCGCAACCACGAGCTCTCGATCTACACGACCACAACACCACACAAACACAGCACGAACTCTTCACGCTCATCCTCAACGATCTCCTCGGTCACGATCTTCTCCGCAACACGAACGGACTCCTCCAAAGCACCACGAATGGCCTCCGGGAAACCTCGATGGTGTCGAATTGAGTCTTACACCACCAACAAGGCGACCTTGGTATTCTCAGTGTGAGAATCCAGAGGGTGGGCTCTATTCGGACTTGGTGTGAGGCAAACGAACGGAGGAAACAACGATCGCGTACACGATTGGGTAAGTGGGAGAAGTCAGAGACCTATCGTATAGGTCGATGCCCAATCTTTTAGATAAAACTATGCGATCGTCTAGAAAAATCTATGCAATCGTTTAGCTCTATTGTTTCACTCGGTCGATTCTACACGATCGTTTACCTTAGGCCAGCGATCATCTAGCAAAGCTATGCGATTGTTTAGTAAATACTGCACGATCATTTAGCTAGCACCTGCACGATCGTTTAGCTCGCCTAGCCGCCGTTTAGTAAATCTATATTTACTTGATGACTTTCGTAAGTTTCTTTTCGCCGAAGAGAAAACTCAAATTCTTTTCAAACTTTTGTGAAAACTTTCGTAAAAAATCTCTTTTTAAAAAAAAATAGGAAACCGATTTCCTTTTAAACTCACGGGTACCATGATCAATAACCACCCACTACTTTGGTTATTTAAAACAAAAAGTATTAATTATCTAATAATTAATATTATTATAAACATAAATGATAACCAACTTATCATACTATATTTATAACCTATAGTTTTAATATTTCATCTCATGAAACATATAAACCATAATTCTTTTTCTATTCCATGGTACTTAATGTAAATCTCATTTACATCAATCCTCCACTAGATGTATCTCATACATCATACCGATTATATCACATATAGTCAAAATACCTCTTGTCAATTTGAACATTTCAAATCAACACCAAGAACTGATCCTTCAACATGAATCCAAGCTACCAAGGGGACATCATGGACCTGTAGATCTGAAGCCCCAACGGTACGTGAATAATTGACTAAACTCTTTAGTCACGGGATCCACCATACGTTAACTGCCAGGCACTCCACTAAAGACCAACAACTGAACTTTCCTCACTACAAATATATTATGTGTCCATCTTAACCAATCAGCAGTGCGATAACCCTTCACAGATCACTCATAAGTACAGCTTGGCCAATAACTGTTATACCTCTGTAGTTACATCTGTCTCCTTAAGTACCACTGTTTCCTCTAATGAACATAAATCATAGTTCTACTATGACTAAGTCTTCTTTTCCAAAGAGAAGTTGTGGCCACTATGTTCAATCCTCGAAATCAACCCTTAAGGGAGCAATCTCTCTACTTATCCCTGCTTTGGGAAAGGAGTGAATTCCATATTGTGAATTGAGTTCCTAGATCCTAGATCAGACAAGTCCCCAAAAAGGTAGGCATGTTGAGTTGGCAATCTGGCCACTCTCATCCATACTAATCAAAGGACCGCTCTCAAAGGCAGGAGTTTACAAAACACTCGGATTGAGGTCGTGTCACCTATGGTCGTTTAGGTGAGATGAAAGTCTCTAGTATCAACAATGTTATATATAGAGTCTAATCATCTCGTGGTCCAGATCTTATACAAACTTTTTGTATAGGACACCCCCGCTCCACGTCTCCACACGAATGGTCAAGATCTACCATCTATAGTAGTTTACAACACTTGCAAACCTCTACAAAGCAGGCCGTATCTGTAGTGTTACCAGGAACATGTATCCTACCTTAATCCTTATACTACAGACCGATTTAGGTTATCACTTAAGACATGATCCACTTTTATATCACATATACATGTTTAAGTTCACATAAGATAACCAGGGAGCTTTGTTTATTGGATATGAGTAACTGCCATAATTAAATAACATTAATTTTATTATTGAACAATGTGTATCTTTACAAAACAACGAGACTCCGGAAGGATTAGGACACCAATACCAACACAGTAAACATACAAGATATACATTCATAAACAAATTATAACATTTTTTTTACAAAGGAAAAGGGTTCAAGAGATATCCACCTTTGAAGAACCTTTCTTCATGTATATCCCTCGAACGGTCACGAGCCTCGAACTTAGCAAAAACTTGAAGACCTTCTTCAAGAACTTCACGAACCAAACGGAGACACTACCACAGTGAACCTTCGGTATTCTCCGGGTGAGAACCAAGGAGTGGTGAGCTCTGATTATTTTGGTTAGGAGGGATTGTTTGAGTTTTGGAGGAGGAAGAAGATTAAAGAAACACATAACGTTTTTGTGAAATTCTATTGTATAGTAATCTCTTCTATCGTGTAGGTGTTATGTCGGGTGTTGAAGAACAAGAAAACATATTTTTCTTTTAGTTCTTTTTGTCACAAAACCCAATAACCACCCACTAAGGTGGTTGGAGAGAAAATAGGAATTTATTATTCAAAATAATACAAATAAATATGATAACTAACTTATCATATTATATTTATATTAAACTATATGTTATATTAAATATAACACATAACCTATAGTTTTAATATTGTATCACATACAATATAAACTATAGTTTCTTTTCTCTATTTTATGGCATTTAATATAAATCATATTTATATTAAAGTTAACAACTATGAATCTCATTCATAGAAAATATGTTTGAATTTCATTCAAATATTTATTTCCTCAAATTAAACTATAATGTATCAAATATATTAGAATAATCATATCATGTAGAATTTAATCAATTTAATTATATCATATATAATTAAATTCCCTTTTATTAATTTGAACAATTCAAATTAACCCAAAAACTTATTCTTAACTAAATCATTTTGAGCTACCAAGGAGACCTTATGGACCTGTAGCTTGAAGCTCTAACGGTACATGTGTTATTAATTAAACTCTTTAATTACATTATTCACCACCCGTTAACTATTGGACACTCTACTAAAGATTGACAGTTGTACTCTTCACACTACATATATATTTCTGTGTCCACTGGATATAATCAATCAACAGTACGATGACCCTTCACAAATTTCTCGTAAGTACAACTGGGCCAAATTACCGTTTTGCCCATGTAGTTACATCTAACTCCTTAAGTACCACTGTTCACTCTAATGAACAATAGATCATAGTCCTACTATGACTAAACGTCTCTCGGGCCAGAAGAGGGTGTGGCACCACGTTGTTCAAGATCTGGAATCAGCTCTTAAGGGAGCAATTTATCTACTTACCCCTGCTTCGGGGAAGAAGTGAATTCCATGTTATGTAGCTGTATTCCCAGCTCCCCAATTAGACGAATCCCCAAAATGGTAGGTTTGTTGAGTCAATGATCTGGCCACTCTCACCCATACAAATCAAAGGACCGCCCTCAGGGGTAGAATCGATCGAATTAAACAATAGAGTTAAACGATTCTATTGTTTAACTCGGTCGTCTCAAACTTAGTCACGTAAATCTCAACAGGATTGAGAGATTAGTTAAAAACGGTCATCTAAATCAGTTAGAAGACAATTCTTTACCTTTTCGTGGGTCATGTCTTAAAGGAAAAATGACTAAAAGATCTTTTTTTGGAAAAGGTCTTCGTGCCAAAGAACCCCTTGAACTTATACATTTAGACCTTTATGGTCTGATGAATGTAAGAGCACAAGGTGGATATGAATATTTTATCAGTTTTATTGATGATTATTCTAGATATGGCTATATTTACTTAATAAGTCATAAGTCTGAAACTCTCGAAAAGTTCAAGAAAACTTATTATGTAAAAGAATTAAAATACTTCGATCAGATCGAGGTGGTGAGTATATGGATTTACAATTCTAGAACTATTTGGTAGATCATGGAATTCAATCCCAACTCATAGCACTTGGAACACCACAATAAAACAATGTTGCAGACAGGAGAAACCGAACCTTGTTAGACATGGTTTGATCAATGATGAGTTTTGATCAGATAACTCAATCCTTTTGGGGTTATGCAGTACATACTACAGTATATATTCTGAACATGGTTCCCTCGAAAAGTGTTTCTAAAACACCATATGAATTTGGAAAGGACGTAAAAGTAGTTTACATTACTTTTGGGTCTGGAGATGTCCAACACATGTGTTGGTACAAAACCCTAAGAAATTGGAATGACGTTCAAAATTATGCCTCTTTGTTGGATACCCTAAAGAAACAAAAGGCTGATTGTTCTATGATCCCTAATAAGATAAAATATATTTTTTTTGTCAAATGGTACATTCTTGAAAGAAGATCATATTAAAAGTCATCAATCTCTCAGTTAACTATATTGAAAGAAATGACGAAAGATACTACAGACAAGTCAACAAAAGTTATTGATCATGCTAGTCCATCAGCAATAGTTGTTGCCCCATCACATTCTTATCAAGAATTGAGAATGCCTCGACGTAGTGAGAGGGTTGTTAATCAACTTGAATGCTACATAAGTTTAATAGAAACTCAAGACATCATACTTGATGATGGTCTAGAGGATCCATTGACGTTTAAACAGACAATGGAAGATGTTGATAGAGAACAATGGATAAAAGCCATGGACGTAGAAATGGAGTCAATGTATTTCAATTCTGTTTGAGAACTTGTAGATCAACCATATGGGTTAAACCTATAGGTTGTAAATGGATCTACAAGAGGAAAAGAGACCAAACTGGTAAGGTGCAAACTTATAAAGCCAGACTCGTGACAAAAGGTTTTACCTAAAGGGAGGGGGTTGACTATGAAGAAACATTCTCTCCTGTTGCCATGATAAAATCAATAAGAATACTCTTAACCATTGCCGCATATTATGACTATGAAATATGACAAATGGATATCAAGATAGCTTTCTTGAATGGCGATCTTGATGAAAGTATTTTTATGTCTCAACCAGAAGGGTTCATTGAACAGGATCAAGAGTAAAAGATTTGTAAGCTTAAGAAATCCATTTATGGATTGAAGCAAGCTTCTAGATCCCGGAATATAAGATGTTACACTGCGATAAAATATTATGGCTTTAAACAGAATGTTGACGAACCTTGTTTATACAAGAAAATAGTCTACAAAGCTGTAGCTTTCTTGGTACTTTATGTTGATGATATCTTACTCACTGGGAATGAGAAAAGTTTCCTTGCTGACGTAAAGAGATAGTTAGCATCACAGTTTCAAATGAAAGATTTGGGTGCACAATATGTTCTTGGGATTCAGATTTTTCGAAATCGAAAGAACAGAACCGTTACACTATCTCAGGCATCTTATATTAACAAAATGTTGTCGAGATATAATATGCAAAATTCCAAAAAGGGTATGTTACCTTTTAGACATGGAATTCAATTGTCAAAGAAATAGTGTTCTAAGACACCTCAAGAAATTGAGGAAATGAAAAGAATTCCATATGCATCAACAGCTGGGAGTCTGATGTACACTATATTGTGTGCACGTCCTAACATATGCTTTGTAGTTGGAATTGTCAGTAGGTTCCAATCTACCTAAGGCATAGTCATCGGATAGCTATAAAAAACGTCCTCAAGTATCTCAGAAGAATGAGAAACTATACGTTTGTGAATGAACCTAAGGATTTGATTTTCAATCTGACGTAGATTCTAGGAAATCTACTTCTCAGTTTTCACTCTTAACGGAGGAGCTATAGTATGGAGAAGCATTAAACAAAGTTGTATAGCTGACTCCACGATGGATGCAGAATATGTAGCTACATGCAAAGCAGCTAAAGAAGCAGTGTGGCTGCACAAGTCCCTAACAGATTTGGAAGTGATTCCAAATATGCACCTGCCCAGTGCTCTGTATTTGTGACAACATGGTGCAGTTGCCAATTCCAAGGAACCAAGGAGTCATAAACGTGGAAAACACATCGAAAGAAAGTACCATCTCACCAGAGAAATTGTACACCGAGGGGACATAATAGTCACGCAAATAGCCTCAGGAGACAACCTTGCTATTCTTTTTACGAAGGCCCTCTCGGCTAAAGTGTTCGAAGGCCACCTGATTGGACTAGGTCTACGAACATCATAATCTAGTGCAGAATATCAAAGGGTATTTTAGCTGCCCTAGTTTATTGTATTTTTCTCTCTCTTTATCTCTCAACATTGTAAACATTATATATTTATATGTTTGTCTCACTGGAGTGTTAGACTAAGTGGGAGATTGTCAGGAATGTCCTAAACTCGTAGTTCATAAATGTTGTTAACATACTCTATTTATCAATAAAAATATTGTTAAGTATTTAATTCAATAAATTATTGTTGATATTTCATTCTTTTATTAAAATTTAATAAACAAATCCATGGCTAAATATGAATACTTTAACTTTATGTGGCGACATAAAAAATGATCAAGTTTTAGTATGTAGCCAAAATGGTCTATAGGTAGGATGAGATTGGGTACCTCATCCTAGTGACACTATTGGATGCGACCCATTTTGTTTACAAATACAAATGATGTGATCCAAAAATAATTCATGTGAAGACATGTGAGTGGAGGCATCTTGTGCAATGAGTTTGCATAAGACTAAACCTCGAAATAGTCACTTTTCTTTATAACAACCGTTTACTGTTAAAACTGACTATCTCAAACTCAATGACCTACATAACTCGATCTTAATCCTGAGCTAACTATGAACTTCTGTTTATTCGGGATTATCATTTGATCTGCATAGGTGAGAGTAGTCCAACAACACTGCTCAATAAGCCTCACATTTGGAGATAAGACTGGATAGATAGATGGGGACAACTTTGCAATATGGAATTCACTCCTACCCGATTAAGGGTTAGCAGATAGGTTGTTCTCTTAAGCATTGATGCCTTGCCTTGAACAATGGGCCTCGTCCTCTTATGAAAAAAAGGGTTATGGTTTATAAGTTGGACTATAAATCAATTGTTCAATAGAGGATCAATGGGAGATTAAGGAGTAAGATGTATTTATAGGGGTAAAACGGTAATCTTTAACCCAACTGTAAATACGAACGACCTGTGAAGGATTGACTTACCGATTATGGTTAAAATGGACAGAAATATATCTACGATGAGAAGAGTGCAACTATTGAGCTATAGTGGAATGTCTTGATAGTTAATGATGTTGGATTTTATGTCCTAAAACTCATAGTTTGTAAATTGATAAATATATTCTGTTTTGTTTTTTCGATAAAATTATTATTGAAATTGTAATCTTGGATCCAATAAAATAAGATCTTGAGGCTATTTTATGTAGACTTTAACTTTATGTGATGACATAAAACATGGATCAAGTTCGAGTATATAGCTAAAATGGTCTATAGTATAGGGATAAGGTTGGGCGCCTTGTTATGGGGACACTATGGATGCGGTCCACTTTGTAGTTAGTACAAACGATGTGATCCTGAATCATTCATATAGAGATATATGAATGGGGGCATCCTATGCAATGAGTTTGTATAAGACTAGACCAGACTTAGTCACTTTTGCTTTATAACACTGTTTACTGTATAAAACTGACTAATTCAAATTTGATGACCTAGGTAACTCGATCTCAATCCTGAGCTAACTATGAACTCCTGTTTATTCGGGATTATTCTTAGATCTGCATGGGTGAGAGTAGTTCATCAACGCTGACTCAATAAGCCTCCCATTTCAGGGGTAAGACCGGGTAAATAGCTGGGGACATAGGGTGCACGACGGACTTTACTCCTACCCACCTCTAGAGGTAGTAGATAGGTTGTTCCCTTAAGTGCTGACTTCGGAATTAGAACAAGGGGCCCCACCCTCTCTCTAGGCTGAAAGGGACTCGATTTGTTGGTTGGACCATAAATCAATTGTTCTTTAGAGGTTCAGTGGGACTGAAGGAACAAGATGTGTTCTTGGGGGTAAAATGGTATTTTGACCCAGCCAAGACCACGAACAACCTATGAAAGATTGACTTACTGGTTATGCTTATATCAGATGGACAGAAATATATCTACAGTGAGGGGAGTGCAACTACTGGACTTTAGTGGAATGAACCATTAGTTAAAAAATGTTGATTAATTAGGTGAAAGAGTTTTACCGGTTAATCTCGGATTGTTGGAGCCCATGATCTGTAGGTCCATTAGGTCCCCCTGCTAGCTCATTAAACTTAGAACAGTATGTTGGATTAATTCGAATTGTTCGAATTAGGAAAAGGGATTAAAACCGACAAGTATATGTGATATCGCTATTAGTTTTTTGTATGGCGCTCTATATTCAAATGTAATTTGAATTTCGAAAATATGAATGCGGATTCATGTTCGGGATGTCAAAATTAGTCAAGAGGGTCAAAACTGTAAAAAGTCAAAAGGTTGACTTTTTCGCTAGGGAAAAGTCAAAGTTTGACTTTGACCAAATGGAAAAAGACCTTTTTGCCCTTGACTAGAGTTAATGGAATTATCCAACATTTTTGTTGGATAATCTCACTAACTTAAGTGGACTATGTGTAAACATTATAGAATGATACATAGCCCACTTTGGTTTAGTGTTTTGTGAGGTGTTGATTTTTGGTGAGCTTTTACATGCATTAGATGCATGTAATTGTTTTATAAAAAGGAGGTTTTTTGAAATAAAATCTTCTTCTTCTTCTTCTTGCTAAATTTTTTATTTTTTGGTTTCCAAGTTCTCACCAAAAACTCCTTTTTTCTCACATTAACCTTGAACCTCCCATTCTTCCTTTTCATTCCTTCATTCACCAGGTCCCACAACCCAGTTCTGAGTATAAAGAATAGTAGGGAAACTCTAGTAGTGGTCCGATAGAGTTCTGGTTGAGATTCAGCGAGAAAAAGCATTTTTCGGGAGCTACAAAGGTTGTACACTATCTCTTTTTAGTTTACTGTTTTTTTTCTATATTTGCACGCTAATTTCCTTTTAATTAGAGGCAATTAAAGTGTAATTAGATCCTTATTCTGTTGCATATGTCTCATGTTCCATCAAATGAATAGTAATTAATCCGGCTTAAAGAGTTTAACCAATTAATTGCGAATCGTTGGAGCTCATGATCTGTAGGTCCATAAGGTCTCTCTACTAGCTCATAATTTGGATTAGTAAATTGAGTAATCTTGATGAGATTTAAAATTAGGGTTTAGAATTTGAATTTTTCAAATTCAATTAGGGCTTCTATTATCTGTATTCAATACAATTGAAATGTTTAATTTTATCAAAATTAAACAAAATTGGAGAATCAATAATGTTTAATTTATGATTTAAATATTAATTATATGAAATTAAATTCATTGTAGTGAAGTTGGTATTTTATTAATTTAATATTAGATATTAAATTAACAAAATTAATTAGTTTTATTTAAAATTAATTAATTGAATTATTTTTTTTTTATAAAAATAATAAACAAATATATTAGTTTATTTGTTAAATTGATTTTAGAAATCAATTTTGAAAACAAAATTTGAAAAACAAAATGGAAATTTCCAAACGTTGGAAATCTCCAATATGGGTGCAAGCATCTTATTCATCCAATTTCACTCAATTCATGAAGAAGGAGTTGGCCTTCATGCAAGCTTTGAGATTACATGATGAAAGCTTTATAAATTAGAGTGTTGGGCTGAATCATTAGTCAATCATTCTGAATTTCTACAAGAATTCTGCAGAATTTGAAACCCTCTTCAGTCTTAATCAAAACTAGCTCAATTTAGTGTTTCCACCACACAATCCTTGCAAGAGAATAGTAGAGAAGAACTTTATGGTGGTCTACTTGTAGATTGAAGCATCTTTTCGTGGAGCTCAGCTGGTTGTGAAGAAGTTTCATCAAAAGTATTGTGTTCAGCAAACCCTCTTATGAAATAGTTTTTCTAAAGCATGTTTTAAACTCAAATTAAGTGTAATTAGAGTGCTTATTGATTCTGTTTTTCTTCGCTGCATGTTAGTTTACTCTATCATATCATATATAACACATAGCCTATATGTTATATCATATATATCATATATACACAAAACAATAAACTAGGGCATACAATATAACCAATAACATCTCCCACTTGCCCTAGACCAGATGATGCATCTCCCGTAGACCTAGACTCTCCAGGTGACCTTAAAAAACTTTAGCCATGAAAGCCTTTATAAATGGATTAGCAATATTGTGTTTCGAAGTAATCTTCGTGACGATCATGTCCTCTTAATGCACAATCTTCTGGATGAGATGATATTTGCACTCAATGTGCTTCCCTCTCTTATGGCTTCTAGGTTCCCTGGAATTTTCCATAACTCCACTATTATCACAATAAAGGGTGATGGGCTTTGACACATCAAGAACAACTTCCAAGTCTGTCAAAATTTTTTTAAGCCATACAGCCTTCTTGACAGCTTCACAAGCCGCTGCATATTCTACCACCATGGTGGAGTCAGTAATGTAGCCTGGCTTTGTACTTCTCCATACTATAGCTCATTCATTAAGACTGAACATTGATCTTGTTGTGGATTTCCTAGAATCCCTATCAGTCTGAAAATCAGAGTTAGTGTATCCTATAAGGATCAAATCCTTAGCTCCATACACAGGCATGTAGTCCCTCATTCTCCAAATATACTTGAAGATGGTTTAAACTGCTATCCCACCCTAATCATTGATTGGACTGATATCTACTAACAATCCCCACTAAATAGCAAATGCCAGGTCTAATACATAATATTGCATACATAAGACTGCCAATAGTCGTTGCATAGGCAATCCGTCTCATTTACTCAATCTCTTGAGGAGTCTTTCCTTAGACAATACAATTCCATACTTGAAAGATAATAAATCCCTCTTGAAATTGTGCATTGAATATCTGGCAAGCATCTTACAATATACGATGTCTAAAACAAAGCTATTTTTTTGTTCTTACGATTCTTGATGATCTGGATCTTTACAACAAACATGTCTCTCCCAAATCTTTCATTTTGAATTGGGTGGCCTACCATTGTTTAACATCTGTCAATAGACCTCCATCATTCTCAATGAGTAGGATATTATCAACATACCACACTTAGAAAGCTATTGAACTATTGTGATTTTCTTGTAGACACAAGACTCATCAATATTTTGGTCAAAGCCATAAGATTTGATTGTTATATCAAATATTATATTCCAAAATTAAGATGTATATTTCAATCCATAAAGGGACCGATTAAGCTTACAAACTATTTGCTCTTGACCTTGCTCAATGAAACCCTCTGGTTGTTGCATATAAATTGTGCAGAAATGCATGTCATCTTAGGCCTTTTACTTAGAATTATGAAGGGTGTTAAGCAGAATATGCGACAATTATACTAGGAATGCATGAGAAAATGAGCTTGCGTCATTCAACATGATGAATCTCGGCTAACCCATTATTATGTGATATTATGCGTTCAATATTCTATTTTTGTAGCTAACGCAGGAAGTGGACGCAAACGTGAAAACTGAACCACCACATAGACGACCGCATGCAGAGAAACTCTCCATCGCAACGGTGAACGCGTTCGATCAATGCATGGATGTTGCAATAATCAGCCGCATACGTCCATCGCATGAGAGTTGCCTTCGTCAAGCGATTGTGGTCATCGTGTAGAGTTGCGATATTAAGTGAATGCGGTTACTGAATGATTGCAGCTACACAATAACGCATAATAATGGGATCAACGCAAGGTTGGTGGAATAAATGCATCAACGCATCTACCTCGAGAAAGTTCAAAAGATGATGTTGACATTTCACCTACCACGCCGTTAGCGGCAGAGGTTCAGAAAGGACTAAATGAGCTGAATGTCAGAATCAGACCGGTTCATTAATGTTGTCGGCAATTCAGGCTTTATATAAAAAAGCCGATGAGCAGAAATTCTACTTGTCTGGGATTACCCCTGCAACCCAGGGTTTTCCCTGCGACCCAGACAAATGCATGAGAAGACACTTGAGATTTCTTCATCTCCTTCATCCATTCTGAGTGATGACCGGAGCCTTCGACCGGAGCTAGATCTCGAGAGAGTCAGCTTCTCCGCCCATCCATGGCACCACCGGCAGCCTTGACGCGCATCTGCTGGAAGTAAGTCTTTGCTTCCAGCCGGTCATTTCATTTTTCCTTCTTTTCTTACATTGTATTGTATACATTTTGTGATTAAGGAATTAATACAATTTGTTTTCAATGCATTTCTCTATTTCCTTCGATTACATCTCTATCTTCGTTGCTTAGCATCTTTAACTTCATTGCATCACTTAGTGAGATTGCTAGAGTATCGCATACTTAGTCATGTGGATTAGGGATATGAAGCGTGTAGCAAACCACTGAGAGGTGTGCGTTGCGTGAGTGTGTGAATAACCTTATTTTCTTAGTGTGAAGTTGTAGCAACGCCTGTCTATAGGCCAACGCAATGCTTGTCTATGAGTAAAGTCAGCAACAACCAACTGCCCGGGAGGGTAAGTGGTTGGTTGCATTAAGTAATGTATGTATTGTTCAGTAGAGATAGGAATAATTTTATGTCAGTAAAGATCATGCGATTACCTTGCCCTATGAGTGCTTCATTCATCATTTAGGCATACTTGGGAGAGTAGTTTAAAACCCAAATCTAAGACTCGAGAGAGCGGATTGGAATGCATAGGCAAGAATGGGGAACTTAGGGATAAACTTTGTTTGCTCTCACACAGCGTATGCATCCTATGGATAGGATATTGCATGCGTCCAGGAAGTAGGATAAGGTGTTATGCGACTATCACGCTCATGCGGCGAGAGCTAATGAGCGGGTTATGGAGGTTTAGGCAGGCATAGGCTTTCCGGCAATATCGCAGATACACCGTATACGTTCTAGAGTTAGGCTCAAGTGTGTGTAGCATGATTGCATGGCTTGCGTTGACTAAGGCTGCCCTTGCGGTCACTCTTAAGGGTTGCAATGAAATCATCTCCACATTTTTTCTATTTTCCCATTCATTTATTTCATGTCAAGAGTTGTCGTGTCTCTACCTCTCATGCATATTCTCATTGCGTTGTTTGTTAGTTAGAAGTAGGAGTAGGAGTAGGAGTAGGATTAGCTTAGCAACCCCTCCAACATTCTTTTATTTAATCGCCGCATGCACATTACCGCATTCAGCCAGCTACAAGTCCTCGTGTTCGACCTCGGATCACCTGAGAAACTTGCGTTCGCGTTATACTTGGCGTGAGCGCAAGAAAACTTGTGACAGGACGCTTGGTCATCGCATACATTCGTTAACACATTATCATTCCAATACATGACCATCGACGCATGACTATTAACGCATACCTTAAAGACATGCATCGCATATTGCGTCCAAGGGATTTTAGTTGTCGAGTGTTTGACGTCTAATTTCCCATCACCAGCTACACATGATGTTGATGAAAAAGATAGACAAGATATATAACAAACATGTATTCATACTGCAAATATGAATTTGTCAATACAAGAAATACAATACAAATACACAAAACAAAGAGAAGGTTAAAGAGTCAAGCCGTGGTTTGTAATGTCTTGCTTCCTCCGGCTCAATTTACAACTGCTTCACTTAGGTGATTGAACAATATTATCCTCTTCTCTCCCTATAATCCTAAGCTCCCACTAAGGAATTTCTATGGAAAATTGGTAGGGGTTTCTAGCAGAATCCCTTCTCAGGGTATTCTTCTCATCTCCCCCGATGTATATTTTGCATGGGTATTTATAGACGTTCGTGAGCACTTCTTTTCCCTAACTTATGATTGTATTGAGGGGGCACATTAAATTCCATAACCTATCACGCCGTCTGGAATGTGTCAAGGGTTCATTGAATCTTCAATAAAGTTTTCTTGTCAGCCACCAATGCAACTTATGATGTGACACCCACCGCCCATGTCTTGTCATGCCTCAACGCTTGTAGCTTATGTGATCATGTTTCCTTTTCTTCTCTGGCAATTCTTGCTTGATCGCATCAGTGGGTATGCAACATGCGATCACACGTTCATCAGACTGTTGAAGGATATTCTGCATAAAAGTAGCAAAATTAGTCCGAAATTTAAATATGTTATGCATTAAAAGTATGTGATCGCATGGTTCCTTTTTTTTTTGGTATAGATTTATTGATAGAAATTATCTAAATTTCATGCCTTTGCCTTATTATTTTAAATGAAAGAGATACAAAAACTTGTATTTCTACAAGTTATCACTACCACTTGAGCTTCTACCCTAGCCAACCTCTCATTCTCTTCTATAATGATCAGTTAGGACACCTGGAAATTGACTAGGTATGGTTCTCTAAAGTGAATGTGTGAAAGTTAGTGCCCTAGGTAAAATGATGCAAGTGTAGGATGCAAGACTATAATTAAGGCATCTTAGTGGACATATTTCATTCTTGAAATGTGTGGATGCTTGATGATTGGTGCATGAGCCAGAGTAGGGGAAAATTGGAGAAGCTTTCTTAAACCTAACTTTAGTTTCTGAGTTTTGAATTGAATGTGACTTGCACATACACACATGGGAGATGATTAGATTTGGCCATGGATGACCATAATGTAGACTTGCTTGAATGTTTTTAATTAGTTATTCTCTGAAGCATGAATCACTGACACACTTATTTAGAACTCTTCTATCTTCTTGTTTCTTTTTTGCTCGGGACTAGTAAAATCTTAAGTTTGGGGTGGTGAAACGCACACAAAATGTGTGTTTGTTGCCTTAGATTTAGGATGGTTTTTTTTATATGATTTTATGATTTTTGATGTGTTTGCTTGTGATTTTTAGGTTTTATGTTTGAGAATTGAATTATACTCAAAATGAGCAAAAAAGGATCAAATTATGCCTAAAGAAGTCAAAGTCGAGCAATTGATCAAAGAGAAAGAAGAAAAAAAAACATGAAGATGTGGAGATTTTTGCCATTTGTCATCTTTTGTCTATTATTATAAGGACAACATAATATACAAGGTAATTACACTGCCCTGTTACGCTTGAAGGTAGTAGTTGCGCATCTAATGCAGTGTAATTACACTCCAACCAGCGTAGCTTTACGCTATGGCAACAACAGACCGACATAATTACGCTCGACTGGAGTGACATTACGCTGTCCTTCCTTAAATAAAAAAGACTTGCACTTTTGGAAAACTTTATGTATTTAATCTAAGGTTTTTAGCTGGCCACGACATCAAATTTTGGAGTGTCTGAGGTCTAGAGAGAGAGTTTAGGGTAGAATATGGAATTTTCTTGATGTTAGAGGAATCAAAGATTGTTCAAAGGCCGACACGGGAACGTAATTGGAAACCAGATAACTTCTTCTTTCGGTCTTGTTTATTGGATTATTTTCTGTATTTTTTTTTTTTGCATTCTTGATTTAGTTTTGTCTATGGAAGTCATGTTAGGCTAAATTTCTTATAGTTCTAGGGGTTGATGGATTTTTAGGTTTAAATTGTTGAAATTTTGCTTCTGGTATGTTAATTTATATTTATGCTTTCTAGCATGACCATTCTTAATGATTTTGAATATTTGATCAGTATTTGAACGATTTCATGATTTAGAATCTTGCTTGAATAAGTGAGTTTTATATTAGATCATGTATGCTAGACTATCGTTTGAACACACTTTTGTAGTTGGATAATGATAGAGATTGTTGATGAAGGAACGTAATGCCATGTTTCTTAATTTGATTTCCTGATGTTAATTACCATTTATTTGGAATGAGAAAATATTGTTTGCAAAATATTCAATCTGGATAAAAGACTTCTAGATCTAGGTTTTATGTTATTTACTTCAAGAGTCAAAGCATGTGTGTTCAATAATACCTTTGATGAAATCTATACCCTAAAACGTCTCTTAGTTGATAATTCTTCATAATCGATCACTTTTATTGATTTCTTAGTTAGTTTTCTTTATCTTACATCATGAGTTAGACCCTAAACAAAATTGGAATGATCTCTGAATATCTAAAAAAAAAAATATTAATCTAATTCCCATATGACGATACTCAACCTTTTACGTTGTTTTGATTTACTATAACTTGACTGCGTTCACTTGCATGCCCAACCAACCTTCATCAAGGACTGGTTAGTCTGTAACTCGTTAAGGAGGGTGGTTAGGGTGTAGTCTAGCTTGTTCATAACAACATTACAATGGAACTGAAAGAAACTCTCTAGCAGAGTTTTCAGAATAAAGCTAACTTGACCGACCTCATCAATGACGACACCGTTCATTTTAGCCACATTATAGTTGACCATTATATTGAGAATGTGTTCTTGTGCGAATGCCTCCTCTTGTATACGAGCATTGAAAATAAACTTTAGAGCGTCGTGCTTGACCTATGAGGACGATTGTACAAACATCCCACACTCGGGCCTTCTCGTTTGCCTTCGTCCACCTCTCATATGTGTCTTGAACATTTCAAGATGTAGTGGGAGTGAGGACCTAGGGACATTACTCCGATACGTTAAGTCATCGATGATGAATACACCATTTATTGTGTTCTTCCAATTAGTATAGTTATCATTAGTTAGGTTATTAACACTTAAAATGGTTGATTGTAGCATTAGTCATTTTGAAGTTTTCTGAAACCATACAAATTATTTATATTAGTTATATGCACAACCCACTAAAAACCAATCAAATTTAGCAAAATTTCAATGTAGTCTATATGACACCTTATTTTGCAATGATGCTTCAATGTGTTAGAATAAAAGCTATCGAAGGGTGATCGATCATCTCTTCACTGAATTGAGACAATCTCAACCAATCATTAAACAAGAATAACTCTTATTGATATAACAATTAGTCACCATTCTTGGTAAAGAAATTATTAACTTACTTAAATTTTTTTTTGTAAGTGTAGCTCTTTATTTTAGACCTGGAGAAACTCTTATTGAAGAGAACCAGTGAGCGGAAGCAAGATCTTTCCAAGCTTATTGGGAAAGAATAAATGCATTCACAAACATACAGAACAGTTATGCATCTTAAAGAAAATTACATCATGCTTTTTTAACTAAACAAAAGGAATTGAGAGACATACCCTTGAAGAACTGTTCTTCTAGAAATTCCGCACTCTCGTGAGCAACAGTAATCTCTCGCTCTCGTGAGCAATCGAACAACAATCTCACGTTCTTGTCACAATTACGAACAGTATGATCCTCAAACAGTAACCCTTCAACACTACCACTCGGCAACCTTGGTATTCTCGGGGTGAGAATTCAGGAGATGTGGGCTCAGTGTGAATTTGATAGAGGGAAGGAGGAAGAAAACGATTGAACTATAAGATCAAGTAAGTGGAAGAAGGTTTTTGTCTATCGCATAGACTGAGAGTACTTGATCGTTTAATAATCTGTCGCTCTCGTGAGAATCGTCTAGCCAATGTCTAGTAATATCTCGCTCTCATGAGCAATCGTCTAGCCAATGTCTAGTAATATCTCACTCTCGTGAGCAATCGTCTAACAAATCTCGCTCAATCGTTTAGTCTCTCGTGAGGGCCATCGTATAGTCTCTCGTGAGTAAACGATTAGTAATTCACTAAATGAAGCGATCCTTTGTAAAATGAAGACTTTTTTTATTTTATTCTTCAGTTATTAAAATTGAATATAACCTCCCACTTGCACGGTTAAAGGAGAAAATAAATAACTAACCAAAAACAATTATCCCATAATTGTTTTTACTATAAATAAATATAATAACAAACTCATCATATTATATTTATAACCTATCATTTTAATATCACATCATATGTAATATTTCAACCATAGTTCTTTTCTACTTTATTTAATATAAATCATATTTATATCAAATCTTCCAATTAATGTATTTAATACATTAAATCAATTATATCTCATATAATTGAACCAATTTAATTATATCATATATAATCAAATTCTCTGTTGTTAATTTGAACACTTCAAACTAACCCAAAAATGGATTCTCCACTTGAATCCATTGAGCTACCAAGGGGACCTCACAGACCTGTAGCTTGAAGCTCCAACGATATGTGAATAACTGACTAAACTCTTTAATCATGATATCCACCATCCGTTAACTGTCGGGCACTCCACTAAAGACCGACAGCTGCACTCTTCTCACTACAGATATATTTCTGTGTCCATTGGATATAACCAATCAATAGTACGATAACCCTCCACAGATCGCTCGTAAGTACAATGGGCTAATTTATCGTTTTACCCTTGTAGTTACATCTAACTTCTTAAGTACCACTGATTCCTCTAATGAACAATACATCATAGTTCTACTATGAGTGAACACTTCTCTGGCTATGAGAAGTGTGTGCCGCCACATCGTTCAATCCCCGGAATCAGACCTTAAGGGAGTAATCTACTTACCCTTACTTTTGGGGAAGGAGTGAATTCCATCTTATGTAGTTGAGTTCCCAGCTCCCCAATCAGACGAATCTCCAAAGTGGTTCGGCAATCTGGCCACTCGCACCCATACAAATCAAAGGATCACCCTCATAGGCAGGAGTTCCCAACTCACTCAGGATTAAGGTCATGTTACCTATGGTCATCCTAGTGAAATGATAATCTCTGTCATGAATAGTGTTATATAACGAGACTAAACATTTCGTGGTTCAGTCTTATACAAACTCCTTTATATAGGATACCCCCGCTCGCATGTCTCTACATGAATGATTAGGATCAGACTATTTGTAGCACTTTACAACACTTGTAACATCTACAAAGAGGGTCGTATCCGTAGTGTCACCAGGATAAGGTTCCCCTCATTTATCCATATACTACAGACCATTTAGGTTATCAGTTAAAGCATGATCCATTTGTATGTCTCCACATATATGCTTAAGTTATAACGATAACCAGGGATCTTAGTTTATTGGTTTGTGGTTAATGAAACTAAAATGTCCCATATTTCATAGACAACAGTGAAGAAAATATCTCATATTATTACATCACAAGTGTTTGTTCATACAAGTATTTATAAACTACAGAACCGTACGATATTTAGGGCATTAGCCCCAACAGGACCCTAGAGTTCCACTCCAATGAGCGAATTGAAAGGAAAAATCGATTGGGGCAAAAACTAAAGAAATCCTATCTATTTATTTAGTTTGTGATCACTTTCATGCAAACACTTTTCGAAGAGGGACACAAGTAAAGGTGCCACAAAGTCGAGCATGAAATTTCACAACGAACTAATGAAAGAGACCGCGAGATGTGTTGTGTAACGACCAGATCCTTACACATTATGATCCGACCGCTACGACATGCATACTTAGAGTTTTCTATCATGAAAACTTCAAAGAACATTTCTAAATTTTATTAATTAGATAGAAAAACTATATAAAAAGTTTATTTATCAAAACACCAGAATCCATAAAACATTAGCGTGGTGGTACAAAATGCATGTGCCTATAATAGTGAGTTTGATGGTTGGCCATTTGAGCGACGTCCAATTTTGCCATCTACGCTGTGTCCTTACCTACAAAGTTTGTAAAATATAGGATGAGTATATAATATACCCAATAAGTAGTTCTCACGTAGGGTAGTGACCAAATGCATAATCACAAGCAACATGTCATGAAAACATATGGTTGGGATTGAAAACGTATAATAACATGTGGTGGTCGGTTATGCTTCCAACATAAATCTCTCCGCCCTGATAGGAAGATGAGGACCTAAGCGAAAACTAACCCATCTGATGATTAGCGGGTCATGCAGTCAGTAGGGCCAGAGTCGCATCCAACATCAACCATTAGCATAAACGTAATATTGGACTAGAGGGGTGCAACCATACATACCCTGCTAGTCCCTAACGTAAACATAACGTAAGATTAGGCCTGGAGGGGTGCAACCATACATATCCTGCCAGCCCTGAAAGCATGAATTTCTCTGCCCTGATAGGAAGATGAGTACTTAAGCGGAAACTAACCCATCTGATGATTAGCAGGTCATGCAGTTAGTAGGGCCAGAGTTGCTTCCAACATCAACCATTAACATGAACGTAAGATTATACTGGAAGCATAACTTACACCTAATTAAAACTTTATTTTAACGTAATCGTGAACAAACATAATGCATGGGGTCCCTTGTAGAGAAACGTGTTCTAAACATGTAATGCAATATAACAATTAACATAGTCATGCAACATAATAAAAGTACACTACCATAGAACATTTAAAGAGAGGGTAAGATAAACTACTTACTGTGATTTAGTTATTCCTTATTATTCTTTATGATTTGATCAGTAGAGCTTTCCCTTTTTAAACTAGAAGGAAATTTGGGCAGTACCTTACCGAGCTTTTCTCTTTTAGCCTCACAGAACTTCCTCACTCACACTTACTCTTTCACACGATTCTTTGTTACTGAGATTTGTTTGAGAATGGGTTAAATCTTCAAGCAAAGGGTCCTATTTATAGTAGTTTTCAGCTCTTCTCAGTGTGACAAATCATTCTACATGTGGCTTCTTTAAAATTACTTAGGGTTTAATGATTCCTCTCAATAAGACACCTAATCTTGGCTAACGTTTGCCCTTACGTCATCATTCTTTTTTTTATTCAATTTTAGGGTTTTTCCATGTATAATCTATAAGATCGTGGACAAATTCAACGCATAATCCATGCTTCTGTCCAAATCTCGCTTTTTCTGTTCTCAGAATCTCGCTCTCTCCAGCTTTCTCGCTGGTTTGCTCTCGTGACTCTCGCTCTCGCTCTCGCTCTCGTGACTCTCGCTCCCGTTCTCGCTCACTGTGACTCTCACTCTCTTCACTCTCTCCAATCTCGCTAGTTTTCACACGTGGGTTGCCTTCACTGTTTGTGGATTCCACTTACCCTTTTTAACTCTTTCAAATTTTAAGAGTATATGGGCAATTAATTCACCTCCAATTCTTCCAATGAGCAATGCCCAACCAAAAAGTTATCTACTGCCCTTTGTCTCTTGAATTAGCTACCGTTCAACTTCTAATTAATCCCCTTTAATTCTGCCCCTTTATTCATTATTTTTGGATAATTAATAATTTTTTTTTTTCAATTCTAAATTTCTACTCGATTTTCCTATATATTTTTCATTCTTAATTATATATTTTATTTGTTTTCCTACTTTCTAAATTAAGGTTAGGGTATTACATTTACCACCCCTTTAAATAAAATTTCATCCTGCTTAACATTTGACATTTAATTTCTTGTAGTGTATGCATACAAATTTGGGTTGTTACATGTTGACACACGTCCCTCACCCACTTACTATAAACACTTTCTCCATTCACCTTGGTATTAACCTATGCAAACACCTTTCGAAAGGGGGACACAAGTAAGCGACGCTGATAGCTGGTAGAAATACAAGTTACTGTAGCCTTTTATTTAGAATTGTGAGGGCTAACAAGTAGAATATGCGATGATAATACTAAGAATTCATGTGAAAAGTGAGCTTGCGTCGATCAACACGGGAAATCTCTGCTAACCCAATATTATGCGTTATTCTGTGTCAAAATATCTATTTTTGTAGCTATCGCAGGAATCAATCGCATGCGGTGAATCCCATACCATTGCAAAGTTGATCGCATGCATTCATCGTATGGATGTTGCGGCTATAAAGTAATAACCATGATAGAAGGGTGATCGCAAGGTTGGTGGAATGCGATGGTACTTTGGAAAAAACTAGCATGAATGCATACCTTGGGAGTATAAAAAAGGTGATGTTGACATTTCACCTACCGCGCCAAATGTGGCAGTGATTCAGAGCAGGACCATCAATGCTGTCGGCAATTGAGCTCTATAAATAGAGCCTTAAAGCCCAAATTCAAGGTATCCGAGCTTCTACCTTAAGGCAGATCCTTGTGATTACATATGAGAGCGTGAGCAATGTTGGATCGACACCAGCACGCAGCGATAGAAATCAGGATCCATAAGCATTCTAATTCATTAATTTTGGTTGAAAAGAAACATGCTAAAATAGAGTATAATGGGTTTCAAGAACATACCTTGGCCAAACCAGCGAAATCTTCATTTCCAGCTGCAAAATCCGCTGAATCCTTGTGTAGACCACTACAAGATCTTCTCTACTATCCTCTTGGTGCTCTAGATTGAGTTGTGGAACTTAAAATAAGCTAGAATCAAAGGGAATATGAAGAAAGCTCACTGAAGAGAACCCGAACACCTTCATCCGAATTTTTCAGTAAAAACTCAGTCGGTTCAACATCTTTTTTTTACTCCAATCTCTTCAATATATTGTAGACTATCATGCAAAGAGATGTGCTGCATGGGATGCAACTCATGCTTGGAGTAAACCAAAGAAGAGGTGGTGGGTTCCTTGTGAGCAAGTTGAAGATGAACTTGAAAAACCCATTTTTCAAGTTTTGTGTAATTTTTCAATTTCAAAATCCATTTTGATTTTAAAATCATATTTTATTTCTAAAATAAAAATTTATTAATTTTACAAATTAATTTCATAAATTAATTTTCTAATAAAATTAATAAATAATCATTTAAAGAATTTAAATAATTCTAATTAATTTAATATCCAATATTAAACTAATTTTTACACAAATTTATCTTCATATTTAAATCATATTTAAATATATTTTCTCCAATTCTGTTTGATTCTAATTTGAACGTTTCAAATTAACTTATCACTACTCTAGAGCTAATCCATTTTCGAGTTAGTAAAAGGACCTCATGGACCTACAGATCATGGGCTCCAACGATCCGAGATTAATCGGCTAAACTCATTAGACTGATCTAATCCCCATTCCTTAACTAATGGGTCACTCCATTAAATCCCATAGTTAAACTCCCCTCACTGTAGATATATCATGTCCACTCGATATATCCATGATTAGTAAGTTAACCCTTCACAGGTTGTTCACAATAACGGCTGGGTCAAATCTATGTTTTACCCCCGAAATTACCTCTTGTTCCTTAAGTCCCCACTGATCCCCTAATGAACAATTGTTTTGTGATCCAATCATAAAACCGAGTCCATCTCATGCCAAATGAGAGGGCGGGATCCCTTGTTCAAACCCCAGAATTAGTACTTAAGGGAACAACCTCTCTACTATCCCTAAAGTGGGTAGGAGTGAATTCCCTCTTGCACCCTATGTCCCCAATTATCTATCCAGTCTTACCCCTGAAATGGCAGTCATATTGAGCCAGCGCTATTGAGCCAATCCTCACTTATGCAAATTTAATGGGAATCCCGAATAAACAGGAGTTCATAATTAGCTCAGGATTAAGGTCAAGTTACCTAGGTTATCGCTTTGAAATAGTCCGTCTTAAATAGTAAACAACGTTATAAAGTAAGAGTGACTCATTTCGTGGTCCGATTTTGTACAAACTCTTTTGCACAAGGACACCTCCACTCCTTATGTCCAACATGAACGAATTAGGATCACTTCATTTGTAGCACTTTTCAACTCCTTGTAACAACTATAGAATTGGCCGTATCCAAGAGTGTTACCAGAATAAGGTACCTAACCTTATCCATGTATTATAGATCATTTTGACTATTTACTCGAACCTGATCCACCTTTATGCCTCCACATAAAGTTCAAGTACTCATCCAATAGTCAAGGGACTTTTAGGTTTATTGGATTTCTATTCAAACAATAGATCTATTCAATAACACCTTTATTGAATTATCAGAATAAGTTCCATTATTTACATACCATGAGTTTTAGGACATAAAACCCAACAAGCAAGACATTCTTTGAGAGTTCTTCATTCCTACAACCCATTCTGAGTGAAGATCGAAGCTTTGTCGGAGTTAGAGCTCGAGAGAGACTACTCCACCGCCTATCCATGGCACCACCGGCAGCACTGACATATATCTGATGGAAGCAAGAGATTACCTACATCTAGCCTTCCACCTCTCTTCTTATCTCTATATTGTATTACATTTTGGCTTAAGACATTAATACATTTTGTAATCAATGCATCTCTTTATTTCCTTCGACACCATCTTCATTATCTTCTTTTTTTTCATCGTTTAGTTATCAAAGGCAGTCGCATACTCAATCGTGTAGCCTAGAGATAGAACGCATGTAGCAACCCACCGAGAGGTGTACATTGTGTGAGTATAGCGAGTCAATCCTCTTTACTTAGTGCGAGGCTATCGCAATGCTTGTTTATGAGTTGATTAGCCGCGATTAACTGCCCGAGAGGGTAAGTAGTGGAACTCACTAAGCAAAGTAAGTAGTGTTCCTAGAGATAGGAATATTTTTATGCTCAATGCAACTATGCGTTATAGAGATATAAGCATGTGGCTAACCACCGATAGGTGTGCGACGATTAGTGTGGCGAACTGGGGATTACCCTCGCGATCAAGCTTAATGATGCGGTGAATTTGTCCCCTCCACCATTCTATTTCTTTTTCCATACATCTTATTACGCGTTAACAGTTGCCGCATCTCTACAAATTCTCATAGTCATACTTCCATTGCTCAATCTGTTTATTTAGGAGTAGGAGTAGCGCATAGTCTTTTAACTTCTTTTTTTCTTTTATTCATCGCCTCAAACGCATTGCTTCACAACATTTAGCTACAAATCCCTGAGTTCGACCTCGGATCATCTCGAGAAACTTGCGTTCTCATTATACTTGGCGAGAAAGCAAGAAAACTTGTGGCAGGAACGCATGGTCATCGCATATATTCTTAAACGCATGTTGCATATTTCTTAGCCCAACGCATGACCATCGATGCATAGAGATCAAAGCCTAGCATAAGAACACGCATTATATATATTTTCCTCGCACCAAGTTTTTGGTGCCATTGCGGGGGACTAGGCAGCTAATAGTTTGTTAAGTTTTGTGTTTTTGCAGGCACCCTTTTAGTCTCGAGTGTATTGTAGCTTGTGCGACCAAGTTGCAAACAATATTTGAGTGAAGGCGATGCGCCAAGAATCAATATTGACCCAGAGATAGAAAGGTTATCTGTCGTATGAGTTGGAAGCAGTCTTAGGAGTGTGTCAACCAACATGCGACCAACAATTGCTGGAAGCTCCAATGGTCAGGACGAGTCTCTTGACCTAAGCAGTTGAGATTAATCACCTGCATGGAAGATGTCTGGCGGTGGTTTCACTCCAATTTCTTCAGAAATGTCTTCTAACCTATATTTACTTTGCTTTCCTAGTTTAGTTTATTTATTTAATTATTGCCATTTTGGATTTGCGGCTGCTTTCTTGGATGTGGTATGTGCTCGCTCCTTGTGGATGCGATAATAATTCCTCTCGGAGCATGGTTTCAATGGAAGAGTCTTCTCCATCATTCAACACATGGCTACATCCTCATGAATTCTAAAGTATGGTCACAATTGTTATTCTGCTCGTAGGTTCTTTTCTTGTTATCTTTTATGCATTATCCTTCTAAAATTCTCTTTTGTCCGCTTGCCTAACTTTGCGTTGAAAGATTAGCACCCATGATAATACTTATAAAATACTTATAATTCACTCCATCCACTAACTAAACGTCACAAGGCTCACCTCACTTTAATAGCTCCTTCAAGGTTTGACAGTCTAAGTTTTATTATGTGTAAACCTCTGCTCAAACATCCGTTACCACATTCCTGACGAGTTTGTTTTTAGCTTTCCGGCAAGAACACTGCCACCTTCTAAGTTTGAGGGTGGTAGTGGTCCGGGAAAATACGTCCATCACATTGCGAATAAAAAAAAATAATAAAATAAAAATATCATAATAAAAACTCCATTGTCAGCACAAAGGGGAGACCCAAGCTGATAAAAGTTAAAGTTGTGAAAGGCACTTACCCGTAGTCGGATACTTCGCATGACACCCGTACAGGTAAGCCAAAACGAAAGTAAGTGGCCAAAATCAACGCATAAGAACAACTCCTCTGTCGGGCGCAACCCCAATTAAGACAAGAGTCGAGTGAATATGGTACGCAACCGAAGTTGGATGCCCGTATGTCACTCGTGGGGGCAAGCCAAAACGAAGAGCGTAACCAGGTTCAGCGCCCCAATTCAATAATATATCGCAGAGCTTTGAATCATATTAATCGAACGCATTGTAAAAAGGTAAAAGAAAAGTTGCTTGAAATGAGTAAGGAGTTTTTTGAGCGGAGGCTTACTAGATTTAAACTTAGAAAATATCTCTTTGAAGAAGTAGCCAAAGTTGAGGAGAGCATTGCTGCAAGGTTAGAGGTATGAGTGAATTATATTTTGAAAAGCTGGTCATCGCAAAGGAAAAGCCAGAGGGTGAATTTTGAATTTCTTAAGTATTAGACATGCTTGAGGACAAGCATGATTATAAGTTTGGAGGTGTGATAGCTGGTAGAAATACAAGTTATTGTAACCTTTTATTTAGAATTGTGAGGGCTAACAAATAAAATATGGGGTGATAATACTAAGAATTCATGTGAAAAGTGAGCTTGAATTGATCAACACGGGAAATCTCTGCTAACCCAATAGACATTTTGACGCAGAATAACGCATAATAATAGGTTAGCAGAGTTTTCCTGTGCTGATCGACGCAAGCTCACTTTTCACATGAATTCTTAGTATTATCACCGCATATTCAACTTGTTAGCCCTCACAATTCTAAATAAAAGGATACAATAACTTGTATTTCTACCAGCTATCAGGCGCCATGAGGCCGAGTGATAGGTCTTAAAAGAACCATGTTCTTAACATTAATTCCCTCAATTTTATGTTACTTATTTGCTTAACATGTCAATTTTATAGGTAAAACAGTCTCGAGAGTATTTTGGAGTCATTACAAGAAATTTGGGCAAAATGCCATCAAAATAATTACCAAAATGCCATCAGAAACAGTGTTACAACCCTCCTAGAAGCATTGTGCAATGCTGGAAGACAGAACACATCAAATTGTTGCACAACAGGGCAACATCGCAATGTTGCCAAGAGCGTCGCAATGCTTCAGAGATTGACAGAAATGGCTGCACGCGTGCGTGCCTTGTGCAACCCAGCGTCAGCCAAGCGTCTCGACCCTCACCCAACTCTTCTTGGGTTTTATACGATTTAGTGTTGCAACGCCTTAGCATCGCGACGCTACACCTGTGAATATAAAAGGTTTGCTTTTAGTTTTAGCAAAGAGAGGCAGAATTTTCTCGTGGAGTCCGAAGTTTCTCTCAAGATCAGTTCATCTCCTTGGTAATTCTGTTCTATTTAGGTTAGATTTTCATTTCTTTCTTTGAATTGTAAATGATGTATTGAATTTCTCCATGGATTTGTCAATGGATTTGTGAAATATTTTCTTCAATTTCATCTCTAGTTCAAGAATTTTTTGTACATATCTTGAGTTTTCTACTTTTCTTTAACACATTACACTCTGAATGTATGCTTCTTTGAATCAATTTGAACTTCTAAAAGCATGTTTAGGGATCTTTACTTTTGAGCATGTATAGCTAAGATTCTTAGTTTTGCTACAATCTTGATTGGATATGTTGCTATCAATGTATTCATATAAAAGAATGTCTAGCTAACAAGTAGCAATAGTTAATTGTGTATTTGATGGATTTTCCTAGAGTACATTAATTGCTAGATTCAAAGATAATCTCGATTAATTGAATATGGCTATCTTGACAATTGATCGACACAATTGAATTCTTGGGCATAATGCTTATGTTTTCTATTCTATATGGATGCTATCGAACCCAATAGGATTAGAAGCATATAGGTTGATTAGAGTTAGATCTTTCAACTTTAACCAATGTTTAGGACGCTTTCTTGATTAGATTTTTGCTAGTTATCCACCTTTGTAGAGACTAGCTTAGTCGAGTCAAGCTAGTAGTTGTGGTCATAATTCGATTGCAAAAATTAATTTGTAAAAATCAATGATAGAAATTGCAAAGAATGTCTAGCTTGAACTAGAAAGAAGATTGACCAAACCTTGTTTACATTTATTCTCTTTCTTTTAATTTCAAGTATGTTTCTTGCTTTATCAAAACCCCCCGTTTTTATCACTTTTATAGTTGAATTTAGCTTAAGAAAAGATTAAATTTAAGCTTCCCTGTGGATCGACTCTGTTCTTGCCGCTTATGCTACTTGTTAGTATAAGATGTAGATTTCGGTGATTTATAATTTGTCGGTTAGAGTCGAATTAACGACATCTATTTGAGTGCGAACATCGAACATAGATCTCATGGTGTGAACTTTTAGGGAGAACGTGAGAATAAATTGACATATCATATACATCATTTTCCTCCCATTAAATGTTTTAAACTTAGGGTTTTTTTATTTAGGTAAATTCGATTAATAATTTATCTAAGTCCATTGTTAAATTGGCCCAATAAAAGTTTATATTAGATAGTTTAACAATATATGATTTTGTCCATTAAACATTTTAACAAACTACATCATATATTGCATGCTTATAAAATATTTGTTTAATTCACCTTCCAAGTCAGCTCTCAAGTAGAGGTATTCCATTTCCGTCCGCTTAAATACCTCAGCCTTAGAAAGAACCTTCATTAGACAAAGGTCCCTTATACACAATTATTTTATAAATTTAATCTTTTATTATTTTCAATTTAATCCTATTAAAAGAAAAACAAAAGACTAACCTATTTCTAATCATATTAGAAATACTTCAATATAGGTCTAGGTGAATTAATTTTAAACCATTTTAAATTAATTAAAACCTATGTTTGCATGCAACTCTTGATTATAGATTTTAATTCTAATCCATTAAACTTATAACATTTATAAATTAATGAAATATTAAAACCTATAATCATGCATCTAATGACATTAATAAATATAATATTTATATTTACTAAGTATTGTCATGCTCAATGCAATTCATTTTCATCATATAATATAACACTTATAATAAACACTAATGAAAATAAAACATTTCCATCATTCAACCATATAATATAACATTTATACTATAGTATGACACATGGATATGCTTAATGATACACACAATCGTATAATATAACATTTATATTCATTATGATGCATGGGCATGATTATAATATCATGCAACTATATAATATAACATTTATATTAAATATGATGCATGATAAATATTTATCGTAAGATGGGATTTTAAAACTATATATGGTATACATTATGCAACATATGAATTTAATCATACATCACAAGTAAAATTAAATAAATAGCAAAAGTGAACCAAATTTTGGCATCCCTAAAATTAATTAAATTGATATAACATTTATAATAATTTAATTAATTAAAAAACAATTAAAATTACATTAAAAAGAGAAATTTTTTACAAAAAAGCTTCAAAACTACCTCAAGCCTCGAACCCACGACCTTTGGAACTGCCTGAACGCACGCC
The DNA here is from genome assembly GCF_027475165.1 of Benincasa hispida. Lineage (NCBI taxonomy): Eukaryota > Viridiplantae > Streptophyta > Magnoliopsida > Cucurbitales > Cucurbitaceae > Benincasa > Benincasa hispida. The sequence continues at coordinate 11,475,013 of NC_143478.1, forward strand.
TGAAGTTCGAATAGCGTTGTAATGCTGGTCTGGTAAGTTCCCGCAATGTAGAGCTAGGTCACTCGCAACGTTGCAACGCCACTACCGAGTATCACAATGCTGGCCATCTTTGCTACAGCGTAAAAGGTAGCATTGCAACATTGTCCCTTTACGCTCTAGTACATAATGTAATTTCTGCTTCAATCTAAGTTAGTTCTTACTCCAAATTGCACTAATCTCTTCAACAACACTTGCACCATGATCGACATATACTTATAGACTCAATAGCATGAATTAAATGCCTAAAACAATGGGTACTTACAAATTTAAACAACTTTAAAGCAGTAAATTCTAAGTGCCAAAACTTGAAATTATCCATTTTTCAAACCAACATTCACAATGTAATAAACACCCATCATTTCTCTAATTTTTGTTTCCAAAAGAAATACAGAGATACAACATGACTCTAATACCAATTGATGGATTTGAATCTTCAGTGGAAGCGAGTAATCGCCTTGTGTTAGTGATTTCATTTTGAAAAGAACTCAAAACAAAGAAATTATACATAGTAGGAAAAACATTAAATATGTATAAGCATGCTTTTAAAAAAATAGAGAAGAAGGGAAGAAGAAACGCTTACCCTTGTCGAATTTCTTTCTTTACGTTTCTCCTCTCCAATGTCACAAGCATTGCCTTCACCAAACACGGCAAGAAAAGATTTGGACACCTGATCCATGTCCTTTTGGTGTTGCTCCCAAAAGACTAAGTGATAGCACCATAACAGTGCTATGATTTCCCGCTTCATCTATTCCTGTTCGTGTATTTTTATGCATTAAATGTTGTATTTTGTAGGTAATAATCATCCAAATGGTAGAAAAGTCAATTGGAGCAAAAATGGATTAAAAAAAATGAGTTAATTCGGAGCTTTGTTGCATCAAATATAAAAAAGTCGGACAAATTACAAAATTGTCCCGATCAGCAGGGTAATTAAGCTACACACAGCGTAGTTACACTACATATTTGACAAAAAACACGTAGAAATGTTGCGCACCGGTCTAAATTAACTCAAAGTAACAACGCGACCCTTACGCTTGAGACTTAAGCTCCAATTAGAGCGTAATTATGCTCCTACTAGCATCATTACGTTGCGACTGTAATATAAAAGGAATTCTTTCTGAATTAGGTAAAGAGAGAGAAGAATTAGGTCGACTTTAAGAGCATTTTGCTTGGTTTTGGCCATTCCTGGCCAAAACTCATGAGATTTCCTTGTATTTTGATCTTTAATTGAAAATTTTTTCATCGTGAGTCAGATTTGATGAACGATTGAAGGTCGTTACGTTGGTTTTGAGATTTGTAGTGAGATTTATTATGAACTCTTCTTGAATCTTGTTATTTCTTATTGATTTCTTTCTTTGATTTAATTTCTTTAGCAAGCATATAGGTACATTTAATTGACAACTCAATTTCTTGTATGTTTGTCTTTGCTATGCATGACCTTAATGTCCGTCATTGCATTGAAAGCATGAGTAGAAATACATTTTAGTTGAATTATGGCATGATTTCTAGACTTCTAACATAAAAGATAACAAAACCTAAAGATTGAAAATGCATTAGGTTAGATTTGGCCAATCTTGCTTAATGTTCTAATCAATCCAAGATCGTAATGCAATTAACTAAGTAAGTAGCCTTTGTAACCAGCTTAGTTAATTAAGGAATCAACGACATATTGATTTTCCATAGGGAGGGAGTTTGTAGAGGCTATCTCTACATTTGATTAGGCTTAAGAACTAGTTAATTCAAGAATGTTTTTATAATTAATCAATGATTAGATTCATAGAGATCCCAACGATCTCAAAACCGAAAAAGGTAATCTTGTGTTCGATCTCTCCCTTTCTCAATCTATCTTACTTTTCCGTAATTTTAGTTTTGGTATTTACTTTTTCCTATCAACAAACACAAAACCCCCGTTTTTATTGCTTTTCAAAGATGAATTTAGCTTAGTGATATGGTCGATCCTTACGTCATTTGTAAACCTCAAATCTGATCAAAAGTAAATTTGTAAAGATCACCGAACTACTTTATTATTTAAAAGACGCAGCCACAGTGATAAGTACGGGGTCGAACCATAGAGAGGTCAAGAATTAAATCTCTCATAAGCTAAATTTGACTATGAAAAAAGCAATAAAAATAGGTTTTTGATTTTTGATTAATTTGAAAACATGTAGGAAATTAAATTACAAAGGATAAATGTAAACGGTGATTGGCTCATCTAGTTCTCAGATCAAGATAGACATAAAACGTAAATTCAATCATAGTTTTCTACCAATTAATTATGCAATCGAATTATGCATGCATAACTATTCGCTCGATTCAATCTAACTAGCCTCTATAGTGGCGGACAACTAGCATGAATCTAACCAAGAAAGCATCCTAGTTATTAATTAAGGTTGTAAAGGTCATACCCTAACTAATCTACATGTTTCTAAATTCAATTGGGTTTAATAGTGATCATATAGAATTAAAAACACATGCATTATGATTTAGGATTCAATTATGTCGATTTAACTGTCAAACAAGTCATATTCAAATAATCAATTTTATCTTTTGAACCTAGCAATTAGCACATTCTAGGAATAGCCATCAAATTCCCAACTAACTATTATTACTTAGGTGATCTTAGCTAGACGTTCCTATGCAAACATAAATTCAACAAGATATTCATGCAAAATTATGACGAACTAAGAATCAATTAACATGCACGATAATATGTGAAAAGTCAACCTCAAAATCATGCATTTAGGAATTATAGAAGATTAAAAGAAACCACAATTTAGAACGAAAAATACCAGTTGGAAGCAGAAAACTCAAGAATTTAACATTGAATATTTGATCCAAGAAACTAGATGGAATTTACTTAAAAAATCCATAGACAAATCTATAAGGTACAACCCAATCCATGCTTACAATCCAAAATAAAACATAAAACTAACCTAATGATACTGAAAAACACAAAGGGAAAAGAAGAATGTTTGACCTCTCCTTAGCCTCCACGAAATTCAACATAAAAAATTAACCTAAATTGAAGAGAGAATTTATAGAAATTGATCGCAGCATTACAACCCTCAAAATGGCGTTGCAACGTTGCCTTGCGTTTGGGCTGAAAAAGGCACGCGCTGCAGACGGTTGGGTAGCGTCAAAGGATCTATAGCATTGCAATGCTAATGGTAGCGTTGCAACGCTACCTTACAAATGCAGCTACTAAAGGAAATCGAACACGAGGATTTCCATGAGCAGCGGAAGGATCATTCTAAATTACAATCATATATGAACTTTACAATTACAATCTCAAACAGAAACATACAGTTATGCGAAATACAAAATTATAAAATGTTATACAATAGATCAAGGACAAGAGTAACATACTTTTGTTGACTCATCTTCAAGCTCCTTGATCACGGACGCTCGATCACAGCAACACACGAACACTCGTCCAACACGACCGCTACACCGCATGAAAAACATGTACTCGAACTAAGCGATCGCCAAGGTCACGAACACCCCAAACACCACGAACGACCTGCACAGAACCTCGACAGTGTCGAGCTGAGTATGACACCACCAAGAAGGTTACCTTGGTATTCTTGGTGTGAAAATTCAGAGGGTGGGCTTTGTGTGGACGTGGTTTGAGTAAGAAAATTGGAGGAACCACAATCGTGTAAACGATTGAGTAAGTGGGAGATAGAAGAACCTAACGTATAGGATGATGCCCAATCATTTCGGAAATGCTAAGCGATCGTCTAGCAAAAGCTATGCGATTGTTTAGCTCATCGCTTAGTTGAGTGTCTATCGTCTACTAACACTCAACGATTGTTTAGCTCATCCAAGCTGTCGCTTAGTAAATCTAAATTACTTAACAAATCTCCGTGAGTATTTTCCAAGAGTGGAAATCTCAAACAACAATTTCTTAACCTTACCAAAAATAGGAAAACATTTTTTCTTTTATCTCACGGTTACCATGAAACCACCAATAACCTCACACTTAATTGGTTATTAGAGAAAAAGAGATAATATCCAATAATTAATATTATTATAAATATAAATGATAACTAACTTACCATAATATATTTATAATCTATAGTTTTAATATTTTATCTCATGAAACGTATAAACCATAGCTCTTTTTCTATTTCATGGCACTTAATGTAAAACTCATTTACATTAATCCTCCACTAGATGTATCTCATACACCATACCGATCATATCATATATAATCAAATTACCACTTGTCAATTTGAACATTTCAAACCAACACCAATAACTGATCCTCAACTTGAATCCATTGAGCTACCAAGTGGACCTTATGAACCTGTAGCTCGAAGCTCCAATGGTACGTGAATAACTAACTAAACTCTTTAGTCATGGGATCCACCATCCGTTAACTTCCAGGCACTCCACTAAAGACAAACAGCTGAACTCTTCTTACCACAAATATATTATGTGTCCATCTTAAGCAATCAACAGTGCTACAACCCTTCACAGATCGCTCGTAAGTACAGCTCGGCCAATAACCGTTATGCCCCTATAGTTACATCTAACTCCTTAAGTACCACTGAATCTTCTAATAAACATAAGTCATAGTCTACTATGACTAAGTCCTCTCTTCCAAAGAGAAGCTGTGGCCACTATGTTCAAGTCCCAGAATCAGCCCTTAAGGGAGCAATCTCTCTACTTACCTCTACTTCGGGGAAGAAGTGAATTCCATCTTGTGTAAGTGAGTTCCCAACTCCCAAATCAGACAAGTCCCCAAAAAGGTAGGCATGTTGAGTTGGCAATCTGGCCACTCTCACCCATACTAATCAAAGGACCGCCCTCAAAGGCAGGAGTTCCCAAAACACTCAGGATTGAGGTCGTGTCACCTATGGTCGTTTAGGTGAGATGTAAGTCTCTAGTATCAAAGACATTATATACAGAGTCTAGTCATCTCGTGGTCTGGTCTTGTACAAACTCTTTGTATAGGAAACCCCCGCTCGCATGTCTCCACATGAATGGTCAGAATCTACCATTTGTAGTAATTTACAACACTTACAAACCTCTACAAAACGAGTTGTATCCGTAGTGTCACCAGGATCATGTATCCCACCTTAATCTTTATACTACAGAATATTTAGGTTATCACTTAAGGCATGATCCACTTGTATATCACATATACATGCTTAAATTTACATAAGATAACCATGGAGCTTTGTTTATTGGATATGAGTAAATGCCAGAATGAAACAACAGTTGTTTTATTCATAAAACAATGTGTATAATTACAAAAAACGAGACTTCAAGAGAATTAGGACACCAATCCAACAGCTACTACCTTATAGCGTCAAGCGAGTGTTGGACTTAGGCATGTAACGAGCGTTGCAACGCTCTAATAGGGGCATTTTGGCTATTTTCACTCATTTGAAGCCCGGATGCTCCAATTAACTCAAATTTGCTTCAAATTGATCTCGTTTCTCATCAAATGGCCAATTTTACCTCTTAATTGCTTGGTACTTACAAAATAGAAAATTAACACATAAAATCCATTAACGAGCCCAAATTAAGCTAGGAATTATAGCTCTTTTTGAGAGCTATCAAACACCCTCAACTTAATCCTTGCTCGTCCCGATCAAGGTCAAAGCATACAATCAAACAAAATTCATTAAAAAGCATGCTTGCTCAAGTTGCAAAAGTTATTACTCTAGTCTCAACAGGAAAATAGGCTGAAATTTGCAATCAACAATGAAATTCGATTACAAATAATCAATGAAGCACATTTTAAAGAATATTTCTAAATCTATTCATGCATGAGTGAGCCTAGAGTCCTGCTAGTTAAGCTTGCATGACCCGAAAAGTTTTATAAGGTCCTCAATCTGTTTTCCCCTACTCCGACTCGGTTATCAACCTAGAGGGCTAACTTTCACACTCATCCGTCGGGAACCTATCCACTCTTTTCTCACGGGTCCCTAACTAGACACAGCGGAGGTAGCTCTTTTCACCTCTATCCATGCATACACACTTTTTTTTCCCTTTATTTTTACTTTTTTTGTAGGCAAGCTAGCTTTTGACTCATTTTTTTATTCAACTAATTTGCTTTTCTTTTCTTTTTTTTTTTTCTATTATTTTCTTTTTTTCTATTCATACACTAGGCCCTATTTTATCTACTTTATCTAGTTTTGCTCTAAAACAAATATGGTTACTCTTAAGTCAAATGTGGGCCTTTTGGGATGACAACAGAAATATGAACCAAACAACCCAATTCTAAGCATGCAAGACTTTAATTTTTCAAAACAATGACTTAAAGATGCATGAGAGGGAAGAAAAAAATTTAAAACTAGGCTAAAAATCATGATCATGCTCTCCTAACATTATTTCATACAAATTCAATCATAGGAAGAGTGCGTCATAAACTACTCATCATAACAACCAAACAACAGAGCAAACAAGACAATCAAGCACAGAACATAGTCTGAACACAATGTTCAAGGACCCCAAGCTAATAACACTACCTAACAGGTACCCCACCCCCAACTTAAAATAATACATTATTCTCAATGTATCCTAAGTAAAGCTCTAAAATAAAAAGGAACAAAGGAATAGAAAACCTCCCCTAAAAACATTATCGCACATGGGATGTGGTTAGGTTAATGCTCTTTTGTTTTAGTTTTCTTTTATTTTTATGACCAAGGGGACACCTACAAAAAAGAAAAACAAAAAGAAAACAAAGAAAAGGAAGATAAATACAACACAAAGAATGAGTTAGTAAAAAAACACTAAAAGAAAGAAAGAAAAACTAAAAACTGCGAAAATAAAGAAAGGGAAAGAAAAATACTACCAAAGGCAAGAAGGTAATGATCAGTTATCAATCAGAGTCTGGCGAATCCGGTTTCCTCTGCAAATCACACTGGAAACCAATGTTGGCGTAGTAGAGGCGATTTTGCTCACACATGAAGTTTAACGTCCTCTCCATATGCCCAGCACGACAAGCAATGTCCTGGCTCACCCTCAAGGTTTTAGTAGCCAACCTCAGGGTGCACTCACCATATGACTCCTCAACCACTGGCATATAGTACTAATCCTGGAGATCAACATAGGGAAGCTCCTCAAAAGAAATCTCCCCGTCATCATGCTCATCCTCGTCATGCTCTTCCACACAATAACCACGAAATGAAGCTATTAATGACCTCCAAATGAGTCCACGACGTCCATCCTCTCTTCCTCTATAGGGATCTCTAGCTCGGACCTTCGGCAAAGCTCGATAATCAAGCTAGGATGCCCTAGGCTACCCGTGGTGGAACAATGTCCACAACGATGGATGGAAGCTCTAATGACCCTATCCACATTGACGAACATACCCTGAATGAGGCAGTATAAGAGTTTGGCTCTATCTCTAGTTACATCAATCAGGGAGAACACCGGAATTAGTCTGGAGCAAACAAATGCATGCCAGATCTGACTAGAGACGGACATCTTCGTCTCCTTAAACCTAATTGCGACACCTCGCGAATGAACCTACTCTACCCCAGGCCCATAGAGAGCTTCAATGACTTTCTACTTTGGGAACTGCTGTGAGAAGAACCTACCATACTCATCATTGAAGTCAATCAACCCATAGACTTCATTGATACAAGGAGACGAGAAAGACACTAAAATGCCTCTCACCAATGAGAAATCCCTATCCTCATCGATGTTGGCATAAAACTCCCTAACAAGAGGAACAACCGCCTCACCAGAACGATTGGCCGTGTTTAGCCCATTAGGCTTCAACCCACGATTAAAAATTTTTAAAGCAAGAGGCTCCAACCCATGATTACAAAAAAAAAGAAAAAAAATCCTAAGTCAAAATGCTAAAAAGATAAAGGAAGAAGAAGGAAATTGAGTCTCTCTTTGGCCTCCATAAATTTCAACATGAAAAACCCAAAGAATTGAAGAGATATATATAGAAGTAGGGGCAGCACAACTACACTACAATAAGAGCGTAGCAGCCCTTTGTCTTTTTAACCGAGCGCAACACATAATGTTGCTACCCTGAGGTGGGCACTCCTTTGATGTGGGTCGTGCACGCGTTGGGTGCCTCCGTCAAAATCTGAAGCACTGCAGCACTACAACCATTGTGTGCTAAAGGCACCGAGCAAGGGTAGCCTTTGCTCCCTTAGGGGCATTTTAGTAATTTTGTTCTTTTGAAGCTCTGGATGCTCAATTTCACTTCTAATAACTTCAAATCGACCCCGAACGGCACATGCACTCCGAAATGCATGATATGCTCGAGAATCCTACAAAAATACATATTTAATCATTTAAAACATAATAGATAAAGGAAATTAAAGACATAGAAATAGCACTTTCCGAGAGCTATCAACACCACCACGAAGTTCTTCCTTATTATTCTCAAGGATAAGAGTCGGAAGGAATTGTGGGCTTTTCTAATTTTGTGAGTGAATGGGAGTTTCTTGAGAGAGATCTTTGGAGAGGGAAAAAATGCAAAGAACCACACTCAATGTTCTACGAATTTCATGTATCTAAAAAAAAAAAAAAACTCCCTCTGTGCCTTTTTTTATGTGTAAGAGAGAAAAGGGTTATTCACGTTGAATAACTCCCAAGGGAGTTATTCTTCATTTAATTATAATAAATATAATATAATATAATAAAATTAAAACCTTATATTAAATCATATTTAATATAAATATCACATAATCGAATCATACTCAAATAATATTCTTTCACATAACTCTCAGGGGAGATATTCTTCATTTATTTATAATAAATATAATATAATATAATTAAATTAAAACTTTATATTAAATATATAGAATCATATTCAAATAATATTCTCTCACATAACCTATCACTCTAATATGAATCATATTCATATTAATTTTAACCTATAGTTTTATATGAATCTCATTCATATAATTAATATTTGAATCCTATTCATTATAATATATCATCAAACTTTGTATTATAATGTATCCATATACATCATATTAATTGCATCTCATACAATTAGTTTTCTTAATTAATTTGAACAATTCAAATTAATCCAAAAATTAATTCATTCTTATTTAATCCTTAATGAGTTAGCAAGAAGACCATATGGACCTACAAATTAGAAGCTCCAATGATAGAGATTAATTAATTAAACTCTTTAGTTAGATTAATCAACATTCATTAATTGTCGGTCACTCCATAAAGACCGACAGCTGCACTCTTCGCATGTAAATATATTTCTGTGTCCATGGACATAACCAATCAATAGTAAGTTGACCTTTCACGAATTATTTGTAACTATAACTTGGTCAAATTACCGTTTTACCCCTATAGTTATATCTAACTTCTTAAGTACCACCGATCCTTTAATGAACAATCAGTTATAGTCCAACTATAAACTAAACCCCTCTCTAGCCAGTGAGAGGGTGAGGTACCTCATTGTTCAAGATCCATATTCAGCCCTTAAGGGAGAATTCATCTACTTTCCCTCAAGACGAAATGAGCGAATTCCATCTTGTGAAGCTATGTTCTCAGCTCCTCACTCGATAAATCCCCAAAATAGTAGGCATATCGAGTCAGTGAATTTGGCCACTATTACCCATACAGATCAAAGGATCACCCTCATAAGCAGAAATTCACAACTCACCAGGATTAAGGCCAAGTTACCTATGGTCATCTTAGTGAAATATTAATCTTCTCAAGTACTGGTGTTGTAAAGAAAGACTAATCATTTCATAGTCCAGTCTCATACAAACTCTTTGTATAGGATACCTCCATTCACATGTCTGCACATGAACTATCAGGATCAGATTATTTGTAACACTTAATAATTGTAACAATTACAAATTGGATCGTATCCGTAGTGTCACCAGGATAAGGCACCCAACCTTATCCATATACTACAGACCATTCAGCTTATTACTTAGACATTATCCCCTTGTATGTCAACCAAATGCATGTTTAAGTTACATTAAATAAACTTGGATCTTAGTTTATTGGATATGGATTAAATCAGACTAAATGTCAAATAAAATAACATTTTATTTTATTAAATAAATAATTCGTATACAAATAATTTACAAACTATGAAACCCACGAGATTTAAAGCATCAACCTCACCATAGTTCACTCTTAATAGTTGCTTTCCATGAGCTAGAATCTATAGAATTCGAGGCCTCTTGGGTATTGTTGGGATCCTCATCTATTAGAAACATACATGCAAATTAACTATCTATATCATCTGGTCTTTCAACTAAAAAGGTAGTTAAGAAATTAGGGCCAAAATTTTTATTAGGTTTTTATCTTTTTACTTTTTTTTGTTCAATTTCATGCGTATTATCATATATTTTCTTGGGTTCAATTTCTTGCATACTATCAAAAAAAGGAAACGATGCAGATACTTTATCAATATCAGTAGTTATATTATCTACTTTGATCATTGGAAAAACATGCTAAAAAAATTCAGCACCTTTATACTCACACATCGATTTATCATTTAGACATGTGAATCTATATGAGACACTATTCTTAGCATAACCAATAAAAACACAATCAAAGGTCTTAGATTCTACTGTAGATTTCTTGAATGTAGGATACACAATCAAAAGTCTTAGATTCTATTTCTACGTTATGTTATACCATTTTTTTGTGGTGAATAAGATGCAGTGAATTCATGAATAATGTCATTTGAGTCACAAAATCCTTTTAAAAGAATTATCACTGTATTCACCACCTTTATCTGACCTTAACTTTTTAATCTTCTTATCTAGTTGATTCTACTTCTGCTTTATATTTCAAAAACTCTAAAAGATAGACTTTAATAGATCTAGAAAAATCATCAACAAAAGATGCATAGTAATTTTTTTCGCCTCTATTTGGGGTGTATTTGAAATAAGCTAAACCAGAATGATTCAATTCAAGCAATTTTGTACTTCTAGAGGTGACAGATTTAAAAGGTTTCTTGACAAATTTTGCTTCCACACAAACATAACATTTACTAGTTTCAGATGCATTGATAAGTTATAATTCTTTAAGTTTCTTAACCGATGCAATATTCACATGACCTAATCTACCATGCCATATATCAAGAGACTTAACTATGTAAGCAGAAATAGAAGCACTTGCATTCATCATATTTGCAACAAGAACTGTGTTCAAGACAAAAATACCATCAACTAGATTTCCCTTACTAACAAAGTTTCCATTTTTGGTAAGGAAAACCTTGCCAGCTTCTAGTACAATTTTAAGCCCAGCCCGATTCAACAAACTTACAGACACTAGATTCCTATGTAAGGGAGGTACATACAACACACCACTCAATGGTAAAGTTTTACCATAAGTGAGTTTTAAAAGAATCTTCCCTTTTCCATGTACCCTTGTTGTGGCAGAGTTACCCATGAATACACATTCTCCATCAGCAACATCCTGGTAGCTATGAAAGAGTTCTCTATTTGAACAAAAGTGTCTCGAGGCATCAGTATCAAGAATCCATTCAGATTTGTTTTCCACCAGGTTGGTTTCCACAACCACAACAACAATGATACCATCTTCAGTCAGATTTGCTTGCGGCGCAGATCGTTGATCTGGTTTTCCTTTCCTATGGTTGCATTGATAAGATTTATGCCTTTGTTTTCCATAGACATAATAGCTAGAGGTATACACAGTCCGAGTTCGGCCGGGTTAAAGTAGTTTTTTGGACCAACTCGAAAATCGGGTTGGCCTTACCCTCAATGCTATTAGTTCTATTTTGAAAGGACAACCTAACCCAACCCAATATTTTCGGGTTGGTTCATCAGGTTGGATATATTTTTTTCATTTTCTTCTTTTCCCTTCCTTTCCTCTCCATTGAATTTGATGTTTGATACTATAGATCAAGAGACTAAGTGAGAAATCGAAAGATTGAAAAAAATCAACAATGAAGAACACATAATCAGAACTTAATCGGAATGGAATCAGAACCAAAGAACTTAAAATGGCTAAAATTAGAGCTTAAAAGAAATAAGAAACCTGATGAAACGAAAAACTGGGGGAAAATTAAAGAAAAAGAATGAAGGCATAAGTAATACAAACCTTACATTGACGATAGATCTCTTGTGTCGAAGAGACAGGAAGAGGATAAGCCAAGAGAAAAGTCATATTGTTGAAAAAGAAGAGATGATTGGAAGTGTTGGGTTGTATGTCCTAAAACTCGCAATTTGTAAAATTAAACATATTCTATTTGCAATAAAGATGTTATTGAGGTTTATTCAATAAAACTGTTATTTAATATGTAAATTGCACTTGTAGAAATTAAATCCAATAAACTAACGAACTCCTGGATATAACATGAATACTTGAACCTTATGTGGAGACATACAAGAGGATCATGTTTGGTATATAGCCAAAACGATCTATAAGTATAAGGATAGAGTTGGGTACCTTATCCTAGGGATACTATGGATGAAACCCCCTTTGTATTTGATATAAACGATGTGATCCCAAAATCCTTGATGTGGAGACGTACGAGTGGGGGCATCCAATGCAAAAGATGTTTGCATAAGACTGAACCACGAAATAGTCACTTTTCTTTATAACGTCGTTTACTGTTAAAACTGACTATTTCAAACTAATGACCTAAGGTAACTCAATCTTAATCATGAGCTAACTATGAACTCATGTTTATTAAGGATTGTCCTTTAATATGCATGGATGAGAGTGACTCAACAACGCCACTTAATAAGCCTTCTATTTTAGGGGTAAGACCGGGTAGATAGCTGGGGACATAATCATGCAAGATGAAATTCACTCCTATCCATTTCAGGGTTAGTAAATAGGTTATTCTATGGCTGAGAGGGACACAGTTTATTGATAGGACCATAAACCAATTGTTCATTAGAGGATCAATGGAGACTTAAGGAACAAAATGTATTACAATGGTAAAATGGTAATTTTGACCCGATTGTTAATACGAATAACTTAAAAAGCATCGACTTACTGATCATGGTTAAATCAAGTGGACAAAAATATGTCTATAGTGAGGAAAGTGCAGCTATTGGGCTTTAGTGGAGTGACCTAGTAGTTAACGAATGTTAATTAATTCGATTTAAAGAGTTTAGTCAATTTATCTTGGATCGTTGGAGTTCATGATCTAAAGTCCATTAGGTTCTCCTACTAGCTCACAAATGGATCAAACCTTAGTATAACATGATGAGAAAATTTGAAACCTTCCAATTCGAATTAAGGGAATTATTGATTATATGTGATATAATTAAACATTTAATTATCGAACTAGACGAAATTGAAGAGTTGAAGATTATTTAAATATGAGTTAAATATTAATTACATAAATAGGGATTCATGTTTGAGGAATTGGTGTTTAATTAATTTAATATCAATTATTTGGAATTAATTTTATTAAAATTAATTAAGTTAAAATGTCAATTATTTAATTAATATCTTATAAAATTATTTTTCATTTTATTTTTTGAAACTAGATTTCAAATTAAACATTGAATTTTGTATAAAATTCAGTTTTAAAATGAAAAATACATAGTTAGTGGGTTTTTCCCACTTGGGACACCAAAATTCAACTCAAACTAAACTCGTCTTGGTGTCAAGTTCACAATCAATTTGATTGCATCATAAAAAAAATTTAAAAAAAAAAAAAAAAACAAAATTCAGTTCTATTGACTGAGGTTCTTTCCTGCAATCTGGGTTTTTAGAAGAGAAAAAAAGTTCTCTCTTGTTCTTCACCAAACACCAAAATATTCTTATGAAATCTCCCTTAATTCAGTCTCATTTTGGGTTCCACCACCCAATCTAAGGTCCTAGAGGATTGTAGGGAAGATCAAGTGGTTGTCACAAGGTGTTGCAGAGGAGATTCAAGCTAGAATTGAAGTAATTGAAGAATTATTCAAAGGTAAGTTACTGAAACCTTATTTCTTTATTATGACCATGCTTGTTAGATTACTAAAATTGATGGAATTAGAGTTCTTAAGATCCAAATTTCTTTCACTTGTTGATTGTCAACAGGAACAGGAAAAGGGTTTGAGAGGTGAATTGTTCTTGAGGGGTGAAGTCGTCGGAATCGAAGAAGATGATGCATTGATGAATTAAAGTAAGAAAGATTCTGAGAGTGAGAGGAAGGTTGTGAGAGGCGAAATTGAGATGGAGAGGGAGACCATAGCGAGCAAGTGTGAAGTTGAATGAGAAGAAGGTAGCTAGGGGAGATCGATAGAGGAGGGCTGATGCAAATGAATAAAATTGTTGATTCATTCTCAAGGGTGGGGAGGAGGCACTGTTGATTGTTGAGCTAGGTTAAACCGAGTCGGGTCGAGGTGAACCAGTCAACAAATCTAAAAACCCAAAACCCGACCCAAAAATATATTCTAAAAAACTTTCAACCCAACCCAACCCTTACAGTTTAGGTTGGGTAGTTCAGGTTGGTTGAGTTATCGGTTTTTTGTACACTCCTAATAATAGATCAATTTTTTCTTTTCAATCTTCCCACTAGAAGTCTTTTGATGTCCCTTCTTTTGTGAGGAATGGTTCTTGGCAGATTGCTTGTCATTATTTTTTAATCTGTCTTTGTTAATAACAGATGACTCAACAAGGTTGGCGTTAACTGAATTTAAATTTTCAGAAATTGTCCTATCTTTCTGTCTGTTGACTTCTTCTGTGCGCATATGACTGATTAATTTTTGTAGGGTAAGATACTTCTTTTTGTATTTCAGGTGATTTCTGTAGTCACTTGATGATGAAAATTAGTGAACACATATTATGTGATGCATGTCTTAAGTTATGCATTGGTTCTTATGCGTTGGAATGGAATGTATGCATTGATCTCATATGCAATGACCATGCGTTCCTGTCACAAGTTTTCTTGCACTCTCGCCAAGTATAACGAGAACACAAGTTTCTCGGGTGATCCGAGGTCGAACTCAGGGACTTGTAGCTAAATGGTATGCGGTGATGTGTATGCAGCGAATAAATAAAAGAATGATGAGGGTGATAAGCTATGAACTACTCCTACTCCTAACTAACAAACTAAGCGGTGAAAGTATGACTAAGAGGTAGAGACACGACAACTATTAACGCGTAGTAAAATGCATGGAAAATAGATGAAAATGTGAGGATGTCTTCACTGCAACACTAAGCTTGACCGCAAGGGCAACCCCAGCCAACGCAAGCTATGCGATCATGCTATACATACTTGACGTAGACGCATGTAATGTATATGCGATAGTGTCGAGAAGCCTATTTCTAAGCCTCCATATGACCGCATACCACCATAACCTACCTTAAGGGTGCATACGCTGTATAATAGCAAACAGATCTTATCTCTAAGTTCCTCATTCTTGCTTATGCGATCCAATCCACTCTTTCGAGTTTTAGATTTGGTTTTTAGACTACTCTCCCAAGTATGCCTAAATGATGAATGATGCGCTCATAAGACAAGGTAATCGCGTAAACCTGGTTGACGTAAGATTATTCCTATTCCTAGTGAACACTTGCTTACATTACTTAATGTGACCAACCACTTACCCTCCCGGGCAGTTAGTTGCTACTGATTTTACTCATAGACAAGAATTTTGTTCACTTATAGATAAGCGTTGCTACAGCTTCACACTAAGAAAATAAGGTTGTCTCACAACACTCACGCAACGCACACCTCCCGGTGGTTTGCTACATGCTTCATATTCCTATGTTGCATGATTAAGTATGCGATACTCTAACAGTCTTACTCAGTGATGCAATGAAAGTAAAGGATACTAAGTAAATGAAAATGGAGATGGAATCGAAGGAAATATAGAAATGCATTGATCACAAAATGTATTAATTCCTTAAGCCAAAATGTAATACAATACAAGGGGAGAAGAGAAATGGAGGGCTAGCTAGAAGAAATGTCTTGCTTCCAACAGATGTGTGTCAAGGCTGCTGGTGGTGCCATTGATGGGTGGTGGAGTAGACTCTCTCGAGCTCTAACTCCAGCGAAGGCTCTGGTCGTCACTCGAAAATATTGAAGGGGATGAAGAACTCTCAAGCTATCTTCTCACGCTTTGGTTTGGATCATAAGGATCCGCCCTAAGGCAGGGAGCCTCAGGCAAAAAACCTTGGATGATTTGAAATTCTGCTTAACAGCTTCTATTTATAGAGTTTGATCACCGACAACATTTATGGACCTACTCTGAATCTGACACTCGCGGCGTAATGGTCCTTTTCTGAATCTCTGCTGCTAACGGCGTGGTAGGTGAAATGTCAATATCATCTTTTGATACTCCTGAGGTATACGTTCATGTTTGCATTACAACAACCTTGCGTTCACCCTTCTATTATGGTCATCATTATGTAGTCGCAAGCTCTCTGCGATAACCGCATTCGCTTGACGGCCGCAACTTCTATGCGATGGACGCATGCGGTAAATGGACGCAACATCCATGCGTCGAGCGTATGCGATCATCTTTGCGATAACCTGGATCCTGCTTATGCGATCGATTTCTGCGGTTGCTACAAAAATAAACAATTGAACGCATAATAACGCATAATAGTGGGTTAGCCGAGATTCTTAATGCCGATCGATGCAAACTCGTTTTCTCATGAATTCCTAACATATTCGCCGCATATTCTACTTAACAACCCTCATAATTCTAAATAAAAGGCCTATAATGACGTGCATTTCTGCCCGTCATCATCAGTCCAAGGTGGGAAAAACTTTTTAAGCTGTACATTTTCTTGGAGAATTTCACACATCTTCATACCTTCGGATAGTACATTCACCACCAAATTTTCATACTCATAAACCTAATCTATAATTGGTTTCTCGTCTGTCATTTGAAATTGCAGCCATTTTCCAACGACATACTTTTTTTTTGCCTGCATCGTCTCCACCATATCTAGACTCTAAGGTTTTCCATATTACCTTTGTAGATTTATGGACCAAGAGAAAAACGAACAACATACTATCATTTGATTAAGAAGATGGGCATGAACAATCTTGTTGTCCTTTCTGAATTTGTTGGGATCAACATCGAAACACTGTTTCGGTTGGGTAGAATCAGTAACGTCAGAAGATTCTGGAACGGTGGCAGTATCAAGAACCATCTTGATGGGGCATTCTGTGGTGATGACGTAGTCAACCTCTAGCTGTTCGATGAATATCAACAACTTCTGGAACCAACGACGATAATTTACTCCATCGAGAAGTTCAAATTTCTTCAGATCTGGGAGGACCTTACCGTTTTTTATCAACGTTCCAAAAAAGAGAAGGAGAATTTGCTTTTAAATTGTAATAACCAAAATTTCGAACTTCGTTGTTGTGTCATGGTAATCCCATTGCCTTGAAGGAAAATTTCGACGCGACTTCAGTGCTAAATCGCGTATGCCGATTACTCCTTATGGTTAAAACAACTCTAATTCAAGTGTGCACTCGCCGGAACTAGGAATGGAATCGACCATAAAAGAATGCTCAGTATAGTTTTTTAGGAAGGGAGAAAACATAAGAGACGATGATGATAATTGTTCTAGCACCAACCCTGTATGAATAGCCTCAACATTTTAAAAATGTTCCAAAAAATGAATAACCTCAACGTTTTAATTTTAATTAATTAATTAATTAAAATATTTAAATTTATTAATATAATGTGGTTTCAAGCCATTTTTAATGAATGAATAAAACGGTTACAATTTAAAAAGAAAATGTAGTAAAAACTTAGATCCTTTTTCACTCGAGGACGACTACTCAAACCAAGCCCCCATCCGACCAACCGACGGCAATGCACATATGTGAGGAAAGGCTCTAACTTCCATCACATCCACAATTTGGAAGCTCATTTACACTCCTTTATATTTATACCCACTCCCTATTGTTAAAACTTCCAATGTGGGACAAGAGCTTCCAATTCCTTTTACTTTTGATATGGGCCTTGGGCAATTAGTCATTCCCAACAACCATTTCTTACAATGATTTGTATATAATGATTGAATTCTTAGCTAACAATAAAAACAAGTTTTTAAAAGCTACTTTTTTAATTTCAAAATTTAGGTTTTTTTTTAAACCATTGTTTAAAAAAAATAGATAACAAAAGAAAAAAAATTGGAGGTAAAAGTAGTGTCTATATGTTTAATTTTTAAAAACAAAATGGTCACCAAACGAGGCCTTAGAGATTTGAACTACATACATGTTTTTTTTAAATTAAACAAACAACGCCAACAAACTCGGAAAAACATTAACCCCTCCAAAAATAAGGGGAAGAACAAAAGCTGGAAAGCAATCTTTCTAGACCTAAGACAACCTAGAAGAGGAATCCAAAGAAGCTAAGTTGTGGGCTACTTGGACTACCTACATGTTGATCGTTGACACATTATAAAGAATAATGCATGTGCTTCGCATGGAAAAAAAATATTTTGGAATGAATACCCAATCCGAGTTTGATTGAGTATGTAATCGAAGTTCTAAAATGAAAGATAAGAAGTAGTTACACAAGTGATTATCGTGGTTCGATGTATAACCTACATCCACTGTGTGGAAACAAAACTCCATGGAAGCTCTACCATTTTCTCTGTGTGTGTGTGTGTGCATGTACGTGTGTGTGTGTGCGCACGCGCGTGCATGGCTTTAACCCGTGGAAATGGGAATTTAAGATATAATTTAGTTTCTGCATTTATTTATATCTTAGTATAAATTCTCAACAAATGGTATCAGAGGTTTTAGTTCAAGAATCATGGGATCATCGGAACCAAGAGATTTTGAGGGATTCATGAAACTTGATGAGAAAAATTTTGGGTATTAGAAAATGAAAATTAAGTATTTCTTCGCTCACAGGAAATTGCATGAGGAATTGATGGAGATACCGAAAGGGTTGTTAGATGAAGATTGGGAAAACTTGAATGAAGAAGTAGTTGCAATCATCGGGATGTGTTTGTCAATGAACGTTGCTAGGCTTGTAGTCGATGAACCTGACGAGACTTATGTGGTGAAGTTGATGGAAGCACTTACAAATAGGTATGAGAAACCATCTTCCAATAGTATGATTTATTTTCATAAAAAGTATTTTAGCATGCAAATGGCTGAGGACACTTCTTTTAATTCCTATATAAAAGAGGTTGCCACTTTAATTAGTTAAAATCTATTAAGATAGAATTTACTGATGAGGTGTATGTTATTCAGTTATTAATATCTTTATATGATAGTTGGGAGACCATGAAAACTATATTGTCTAATTCAATTGGGGACAACACATTAATGTTTTTAGGGATTTATGACTTAGTTATATCTGAAGAAGTTCATAAGAAAGACAGTAATAAAGAATCTGTTTTAGGTTCAGCTTTAGCGGTGTCTAGACTCTAAAAATAATGGGTCGAGTAACAATAATAAAAAGTGGAATAATAAGACTAAGGAGATAGGATGTTTTTACTATCGCAAGAAAGGTCACTTAACATAATGTAAATCTGGTTGAAACTGAAGAAGAAACAGTAAATTTGGTTGAAACCGATGAAGAAACAATTAGTGATGTTTATGTCTGTGTTGAGAGTAACACAAAACATAATAGCCACTCATCTGAATGGACAACTGATAGTGCAACTGCCATACACATAGCTTCATATAGGAGTTTATTCACATCTTCAGGACATCATGATCTAGTGAGGATGGGGGAATGGTAGAGTTTCCAAAATTGTTGGGATTGAGAATATTAATTTGAAGATGGAGTGTGGAGAAAAGTTAGTACTATAAAATGTTAGGTTTGTATCTAGTATGAAGATAAATCTCATCTCTATTGGTAAGTTGGATGAAAAGGGTTACAATTGTGAGTTTGGTAGTTGCCAGTGTAAATTCATGTTAGGATCCTAGATAGTGGCAGTTGGCCACAGAAATTCCTCACTATACAGATGTCAGTTTGATGTTGCCAAAAGATAAAAAAGACGGTGGATGCCAGTTAACACTACAGATGGCAGATGCAGAGGTGTAGTTAAACCAGGAATAATGACAGCCAATTTCGGTCAGTCATATCAAGATCCATCAGTTAAAAGAAAATTGGAAAGTTTAAGAAAGGAAATTGATGGCTATCACGAACACATACCTCGAGCCAAGCTTAAATGAACTATATATATATATATATATTGTGATGGTTTCCTGTTTTTGATACTTTGTTGATTTTATAGGACTTTGAGCCTTGGAGTTCACCAAGATGATCAGAGATAACAGATGTAGTGGCATATAATCTTGGAGTTTGCCAAGATATTATATTTTGTTGAGTGGGAGGCAAGATCGTCGTTTTTTCGCCAAGTGGGAAAATGTTAGGAGTGTAGAGACAAAAGTCTATGGAAGCTCGCATTGATATGTGTATATATATGCATGTATGTATGTATATGTATATTTGACTAAATTCAAAATTGTATTGAAGCTCTACCATAGAAACACCCATATATTAACAAATGTATAATTTTACTTTGGTCAAAATTGAAGTAAATAATTAATTTGTTGTGAATGTAAAATTGAGCTTAGCCCATTTATACTCATTTAGGTTTTTTCTTCAGCAACACATAATATATATATAAATATGTGTGAAGCCAGTAGTTGAAAATTTAAAAGAAAATAAAGTGACGAAAAATCTTGGGGTCTTGCGGTAGAAGGTTTGAAGTTTTTTCTTCAATCTGTGTGATAGTGAGAGAAAAATATAGTGAATATTTTTTTCTTGATTTCTTGAGGTGTTTCTCTATTGTGCTAATCCCAATATACTGAATTGTGGTATTGAGAATTAAATAGTTAGTGTTAGACTATTAAGGAGAGATTTATGGCACCAATTCTTGGAACTTTTTGAAATTTTCATCATAGTAGAACCAGTAATTGCAGAAAACTGGACATAATTCTGAGTTTGGGGCGTACCGGTATCGTTCTCTCTTTTCCTTCTCTTTATTACTTGGTAATTTTATGATAGATAACCATTTGGCTTTAACATGTGGAAGTGAGAATTTAAGATATATTTGTAAATAAGTTGACTCATTTCCTATATTTGAAAACAACTATTTTCATATTTCATTAATGTTGAACTAAAAAACATAACAGAGTTTGTTAGATTAGTTTTTTTAATCATATTTCTTTATTCTTGATAACACCTTTGGGAGACATGTAGTTTGTTCCATAACAAGCACAACCCGCATACATTATGTCAGTTGAGTTAAGCTCACTTGGTTTTATTTAGATTATATGAATTTCACACTTAGATTAGTATTAAGTTGGATCGTCACTCAAGAAAAAAATTGTACCACATCCTTTTCAATTTCAAAAAAAAAAAAGGTGTGTTGTAAAATGGAGGATGAAAACAAAGCACCAGATAACACGAAAATTGAGAGATTATAATATAATAATTAATTAATAAAAATAAAATATAAAATATAAAATATAGAAGCTTGTGGAAATTCAAAATTCTCTGAAAATTCTCCAATTGCTCATTTTGATTTTCTCACCAATGTGCACTTTTTCAAGATCTACCAGATGTCACTATTTATAGGTAATTTGGCAAGTAAGAGATGGAATTATATGGACGCTAATGATGTGTAAGTTTGAGACACATGGATAACATAGTTGGTCTTTTAAGACAATAAACTTGGACATCTACATTACACCTAAATTATAATATCAATAATACTCCCTCTTAGATGCCCATTATATTATATATGAAATATGAATCGTTAAAACCTTAGTATGAAAAAACCCAATGGGAAAAAAAACCTAGTGAAGGAAAAAAAATACACATTTCATATAATCTAATATTCCTAAAAGAATACAATAGATTTGCTCTCCTGTAAGCATATGCGATGTATATTGTGATGTATTGCTTATACACACTACTGATGATAAAAATGATTCAAGTTCATATTGCCATAAACTTGATGACATAATTTTGATCTCTTTATCTAGTCTAACTCTAATGCATGGTTTGTGAATGAAATGAATGATGTGCTCAATGTGCGCTCAAGTTCTTTGCGATAAAGAGAATTTTTATGCGATACTACGTCTAAATATATGCATTGATTACAATGTGCTCGTAGTATGCGATGAAGTAGTGCATGTCACAAGTTTCCTTGCACTGAAACCAAGTATAATTCCAACGCAAGTTTCTCAGAATGATCCGAGGTCGAACACAGGGATTGTTGTCGTTAATGCGATACTTATGTGATACATGCGACCCGTTTTTAACAATGAATAAAGAATGGTGGTTTATACAAAAATATAAATAAATTGCGATGAAAGTAAAAATACATTAATAAAGTAAAGTCCTAAACTAATATGATACATGATACAAGATACATGATACATGATACTGAGGTCGAGAACTGACTGTGAAGTTGTACAAAGAATTGATGTTCGCGATGGCAGGTCTTATGAATGAAGCAGAAAGAGAAAGAGTAAAGAGTAAGAACATTGCAAGTTTGTTAATCATGTTAAGAATGCAACTAAGGTTCCGATTTCCATTGGCTTACACCTCTCGGTGATCAACCGCGTTCTCATATCTCCAGGGATGAACGTGATGGACGCAAGGTTGTTTCCATCTCTGGAAATACTTCTCACTTTAGTTAACGCATTCTTCCAACCTTCTCTCGATAGGCGGAATAACATCTTCACTTCTACTCTCATAGGTGAAGATGCCGTTGAGCATGCTTTAGCTAAACTTAATTATCTCCTTAACACAAATTAACTCACTCGCTTAATTCTTGCCATTTACCCAGGGGATTAAGAACACTTCATGTAGAAAATGGATTATGGATGTATGGAAAGAGACAAAGAGATGACAATGGTGACGATAATAACATTTAATTCTAAAATTAAGCGTTTGATACATGTTGTGAATGAGAGATTAAAGAAGATGAATACAAAAGATGAAATAGAGATTAGAAACAAATACGGAAAGAGTGTCAACGTCTTGACACAGATCCCGATCGGAGATTGTGCTTGCCGGTGTGTGGAAGTGGTGGAGAGGACAGCTTCCCTCAGGCTTGCTTTCTCGATAGAATTGACCTTCGCACAGAGCTTCAGCTATGGGAATTGGAAGGATTCTCTGCTCGGAGACTCACCTCTCGATCTTGCCTCATTGTTCTCCTGGATTTGCTCTGGACAGTCACTTCAGACCAGCCTCTCTCCCAGAATCAGTATATGCACGTCTCTATGTATATATGTATGTACCAGTATCTCGTATCTGTATGTCTTTCAGCGAATTTGAAGAAGCTATTTATAGGCGAGACCTTAGCTCTTTGAATTTATGGTCCTCACTGTATAGTTATGGTAGTTCCTGAAATGGCGGAATGGAAAATTCCTTCTGTTACACAATCAATTCGTCAGAAATGCACAACTAAAAACTGTACACTTGTCAGAATCCTCCGCAAATGCGTTACTTTTCATATCTTCGATCAATCGCCGCATGCGGTATTGTTTTTTATTACCGCATGCAGCTGAAATTGTGTTGATCGCTAAGCTTAAGATTGATTGTTGCATGCGCCGTCATTGTGTTGATCATCTCTTCGTTCTTGATTGATGGGCGCAATGTGACGTATGCGTTGTTTGTTTTGTCTTTGAGTCTGAACGCATGCGGTGACTTATTTCCTGCAAACAGAAGCTGAAACATTCTATTTTACTATCGCAATGGTGTTAGTGGGTGTATTTACGACATTTTATAATTTTCGCATTTCTTAGCCAATTTGTATACTATCGACGCAACTTTCCTTTCTTTTTGCCGCAATATCTAAATAAAACAGTATAAATAACTTGTATTTCTACAAGTTATCATCTCCCTCGTGAAAGCATCACTTGAGATCTTTGAATCATCTCGTTCCAATGTTGTGCACCAACTTTTCAAAGGTTGTAGTAGGTAATGACTTTGTGAATAAGTCTGTCAGATTATCCTCTGAACAAATTTGTTATACAACGATGTCGTCATTTTCTTCAAGATCACAAGTGTAGAAAAGTTTTGGCGATATATGTTTTGTCCTATCTCCTTTAATACATCCTTATTTGATTTAGCCTATACATGTTGTATTGTCTTCGTATAATATTATCGAAATATTTTTACCATAAGATAAGCCACATGTTCCACGAATGTGTTGAGTCATTAGTCTTAACCATACACATTCTCGACTAGCCTCATGAATTGTAAGAATTTTAGTATGATTTAAAGTAGCCATTATGGTCTGTTCCACTAATCTTCATGATATAGCAATTCCTCCACATGTGAACAAATAACATGTTTGAGATCTAGCTTTGTGTGGATCAGATAAATATCCAAAATTTGCATAACCAACTATATCTAGCCAATAAAGTTATTGAAAATCTAATATCTGGTCTTATATTATTAGCAAGATACATAAGTACACCTATTGTACTAAGATATGATACTTCAAGACAAGAAGTTTTTCATTATCATCTCGAGGTCGAAATGTGTCTTTTCTTACATTCAGTGAACGAACTTCCATTGGAATGTTTAATGGATGTGCTTTGTCCATATAAAATCTTTAAAAAAAAAAATCTTGTATAAGTTGACTAATGAACGAATATCTCATTTTCTAAATACTCAATTTGCAAGCCAAGATAAAATTTTATTTTTCTGAGATCTTTCATCTCAAATTCATTCTTAAGGCATTTTATTGTCTTTAAAAACTCTTCAGAGTTCCGATTATATTGAAGTCATCAACACATACAGTTATGATAGCAAATCTTGACTGTTATAAAACACACAGACATATTGGATTATTTTGGTATACTTCTTTCAACAAATATCTACTCAGGCGATTGTACCACATTCATCCTAATTGTTTCAATCCATTTAGTGATCTTTGTAACTTTATTGAATACAATTCCCAAGAACTTGATTCATATTTTCAAATATTTTAAATCCTTATGGGATTTTCATATAAATGTCATTATTAAGAGATCCATATAAATATGCCGTGAAATCTAATTTCTCCCAACGTCACATTTCGTCGAAAAAGTGTGGAAAACACATCGAGAGAGCCTCTCCCGACGAATAAAGGTCGTCAGGAGTTTGGTCGGGAGAAACCCGTGGGGAGAGGATCTCCCAATGCACTTTAAAACGGCGTCAGGAGTTAGTTGGAGAACTCTTGACGCCCTATATATGCGTCGGGAGTTCCCCGACTAACTCCCAACGCCGTTTTAAAGTGCATCGGGAGTTTCCGAACTCCCGACGGTTGTTCTATGCGTCCTGAGTTCCAGAACTTTCAACGGTTTTATTTAATGCATCAGGAGATACAAGAACTCCCGGCGCAATAATATATACGTGGGAAGTTCATTCATTAGTTGAAAATTGTCTATCGAATATTTTAAATCTATTGTTTGTAATTTTTTAAAATTTGATCTGAATAACCTGTAAAACATAGTAAACCAAATAAAGATTCACATAATTAAATAACGAAAATGAAGTCCATATTATAACAAGTAAATTAAAAATTACAATATCCAAACGAAGTCGATATTAGAAGTTCATAAACATTCATGTCACAAATACATAAAATAAATAAAATCAAAACAACGTCTAGAACACGTCTGGAACACAACATCTTCAACAATTGTCCTAGCTCATCTCCGAACAGCATTCTACAATAAAACAAAAACATTCAAATGTTATATTGGTAAACATCCACAACACGTTCAAACTTCAATACGGGTGGTAATGAAACTCTATCCACCCCCCATGACAAACATGTAACCTTCCGAACATCAAAAACACACAAAACGAGTAAACAGTGACCAACACAAATAAAACTCAAACTTTGTCCCTAAAATAGTTTAACCCAATCTCAACCCACACCCCAACAACACATTAAACTTCGTAAACATTCATAAACATAAAAGAAATCCGAGTTCAAGGACAAGACGGGTGTAATGAAACTCTACCCACCTCCCATGACAAACATGGAACCTCTCGAACATAAAAAACACACAAAACGAGTAAACAATGACCAACACACATAAAACTCAAACTTTGTCCCCAAAATGGTTTAGCTCAATCTCAACCCCCCACCACAACACATTAAACTTCGTAAACATTCATAAATACACAAGAACTTCGAGTTCAAGGACAGGATGGGTGTAATGAAACTCTACCCACCCCCCACGACAAATATGGAACCTCCCAAACATAAAAAAACACACAAAACGAGTAAACAATAACTAACATACATAAAACTCAAACTTTGTCCCCAAAATAGTTTAACCCAATCTCAATCCCCCTCTCCACCCCCACCACAACACATTAAACTTCATAAACATTCATAAATACACAGGAACTCCGAGTTCAAGGACAAGACGGGTGTAATGAAACTCTAACCACCCCCCACGACAAAACAACAAAAAACACATCAAAATCTAGTTGTTTGGCTACCATAACTGCAGGATAGCCAACAATTCTTTATCATAAAGCTACTTAAGACATAACTACTTTGCTACCATAACTACAGGATAGCAACATATTAGACAACTAAATAATGTAGTAATCATACCTAATTTGATGGGTTTCCTCTCTGTGATCGTATCATGTCTTCAATCATTTTTTTCATTTATTCTATTTGTCTTGCATGATCCTCTTTCATTTGTTTCTGAACGTCTTCAAGTTCCTTAATCCTCGACTGAGACTGTTGGAAATTGGCTCTTAATTCCTCCATTCCCGTCTCTGTTCCTTGAGTAGATGACGAGCTTGATGAGATGCTACTCCTTCTTGACTTAGGCTTAGGGCCCCCAACCTAGGCCTTTTGAATATCCAGGTCGTCTACCCAAAACCATCTCACAGATTTTATCCCCTGTTAGTGGTTGAGAACCTTCTAGAGTAAGGCTGGATTGTAATTCTAACATTTGATGCTAGACATATTAATTAAATGGGTAAGAACGAGTGACTAAAGTTAAAAATGAAAAACAACACGATAGTAAAGAAAAAAATGTTACATGTGCATTTTCAGCTGCCTCGTTCACAAACTTGCCACCTTTAGAGTGTGTTTCCCTAAATAGGTCAACACGTCCTATTTTTTGACCTTCCTTTTTCTGAAACTCTGCCTGAATTTGCAGGAATGACTTCGATCCACCTACATGGTCGAACGGTAATTTCTTTCTATTCTTCCTACTCGTCACAGACATTTCCTACATTTCAACAAAAAAAAATGTCAATAGTGTGATGTATTAGTAAATGTAGCAAATGATACACGCCCTAAATATTCTACCTGAAATGCTTCACTCTCGAAGCGGTCACACAAAAAGTACCAATCTTCTGCCCTATTTTTAAGCCAGGTAGGCAAATTGGCTCGTGTTTGCTGAGGATCTCCACATTTTTTGGAATGTCTGTGTAAATCTGCTCTAAATTCTTTGAAGGAGTTTTGCATTTGATGTTCTATAAAACGGTTAAGTCGTTGACTGGACAGATCAAGTTCGAAATGAGGCTACAAAAGAATGAAGGAAGAATCAACATAGACGATGTTTATGACTGTAAAAGAATAAACTTATAAAGACCAATAATTGACTCTTAGCCAATTCTATAAATTCGTTTAGAACCTCAGCAAAAGTATGACATCGTACTGGAAATGAAAATCTCACGGCGACGCCGATCGCATTACTAAATCGTACCGAATGTTGAGATATCGATTTTGTCTCCCCCTCATTTATCACGATTGTAATTCTACCATGTTTTTGGACGTATTCTTCCAACTCGATGTTTCGCGAATGCTCGCGTTTTCACCGAGTGGATGCAGAGCTACTATCTGAGGAATAAAAAATTTAAAACAGTTTATGATGTATTTCAGTTAACAGAATATATTTCAAAATATACTAACCTGAAGTATCACCCACAGAAGATACCGTGTTGCCTAGATATATCTCCTGGAATTCTTCATCAACCTCCTATTGCCTATTAGGGGTTAACATCGTATCTATACAAATACAAAAAAGACAAAACAATATTAAATTAACAATAAATACGTGTAACCTAGAGAAAAAGAGAATTGAGTAGATACATCATTACTCATCATCGTAATCTAATTCAAATTATTCATCAACACTTGAATGTTATTGGGAGACAATTGTTCTTCATCATCATTGTTTATGAAGTCATGATCGCCATGTACAATAATTGGTCTTTCCACAATATAGGATCAACATCAACTCTGCATAAAGTAACCTCCTCAATGGTTTCATCCACTTGGACTCCACCAACAATTTCTAGTAAATCTAGTTGTGCGTTTTCAACATCATCCACTTCTGGTACATCCCATATTCGTTTATTTTGGACTACTTGAACAACTTTCCAATTGTTACCATATTTGATGTCATCAATGTAAAAGACTTGTTGTGCTTGGATAGCAAAGATGAAAGGCTCATCGACATACCAAAAGTGTGATGTATTGATCGATTTGTATCCTAAATCTACATGTGTTCTATTACTTTTGTTATTATCTATGTCAAACCATCTACACTTCAACAAGAACACGTCTTCTGTTTGCATATTGGAAATCTAATACTTCGTCTACAACACCGTAGAAATTTTTATCCGCACTTGTGTTCTCACTAATCTCCCCGGCCACTAGAACTCCACTATTTTGTGGAGCTCGACGATTATCACGCTCTACAGTGTGAAATCGTATCCCATTAACAATGCATCCATTGTAAGAGTGCACCTCAGACGAAGGTCCCATTGCAAGTGAAAAGAAATCATCGGAGATATCTTCTTTCTTGTACCGTTGTAGAACCTGATAATTAATTATACATTAAAAACGACTACGTAAAATGAATCATCCCTCAACTGTTGCCTACAAAATGACTATGTATACCTGAGATTTGAACCAATCGGAAAATTTGCGTTGATGTTTTATATATAAGTCAGAGGCTCTTTGAGCTTCACGAAGAATTAACCTCGAATGTTGCCTACGAAATTGATCATTTAAATGTTATATCAAAGGAGTTACCCTAGAATTTAGAAAAGGAAAAAGTTTGAAACGTACTTGTGATAGTCTGTTATTTCTTTACAAATGTTGAGAATGTACCAATGTGCAATATGCTTTTCCTCTGCTGATAGCGTCCGTAAAGTTGACGCCTCTAATGGTCATACCCTCTGCCTAAATAATTCAAATTCACCAAATATCTCGTGATCGGGAATGTTATCGTCATTTCGTTCATCTCTATTGAATTTCATTTCAATCCCACTTAGATATTGCGAATGGAAATTCCATGATTCATTCATTGCATATGCTTCCACTATAGACCCCTCGGGATGTGCTTTGTTCCGTACAAATTGTTTTAATGTTCGTAAACTACTTTCAATAGGATACATCCAACTGTAACTAACTAGACCCACTACTTTGGTTTCATATGGTAGATGAACTGCAAGGTGTACCATTACATCGAAAAAGGCAGGTGGGAATTTTTTCTCCAACTTACAAAGTATGACTATGATGTCTGCTTGTAGTCTGTTCAAATCACTAACATATATTGTCTTTGCATATAAATCGCGAAAGAATATACACAACTCAACAATAGCAGTGGATACGTTCTTCAGTAGGTATGCTCGAATACCAATAGGGAGTAGTCTGTGAAGCAATACATGATAGTCATGTGTTTTCAACCCTAATGTTTTTCCATCTTTGTCATTCACACATCGTGATATGTTAGATACGAATCCATCAGGGAATTTCACTGATTTCAAATACTTACAAAACGAAATCTGTTCACCATTTGTTAATGTGTATACTGCATGTGGTTTTACAAATCTGTTATCGACCTGTATCTAGTGTAGGTTCTTTCTTATCTTCAAATCTTGTAAGTCTAATCGAGCGTTCGTTGTATCCTTTGTCTTTCCTTCAATATTTAACAATGTGCACACCAAATTGTCGCATATATTTTTTTCAATATGCATTACATCCAATTTATGTCGTTTTCTTTAGGTCTGGACCAATATGGAAGTTGGAAAAAAATACTTTTCTTAGTTCAGTTTAGAATTCGTTTTCTTTTTTTATCTTGCTTTGATGGATGTTTGCTAAGCACAGAAAAGTTTAGCATATTTATTTATTGTAAGATCTCTTCTCCATTCATTACGACCGGTGGAGGTCTACGTTCAACTTTTCATCATGTTGTCTACTTCGACGCCAATTATGATTCTCTAGAAGATAACGTCGATGTCCCATAAATGATATTTTTCCTCTTATCTCGAAGGACGAGTTATCTTCTTTGCATATTGGACATGCTTGATAACCTTTTGTACTCCACCCAGATAAGTCACCGTAAGTAGGGAAGTCATTAATCGTCCATAATAAGATAGCATATAATTGAAAAAACTCACCAGTAACAGAATCATAAGTTCACACAATAATTGTCCATAACTCTTTCAACTCTTCAATCAACGGTTGCAAATAAACATCAATTTCCTTTCCAGGAGATTTTGGACCAGGTATGAGCAAAGACATGAAGAAGTTTGTTTCCTTCATGCATTTCCAAGGGGGCAAATTATAAGGAATTATCACCACAGGCCACATCCTATAAGAAGTGCTCATATTTTCAAATGGATTGAAGCCATCTGAAGCTAATCCCAAACGAACATTTTGGGGATCTAAAGCGAAATGAGGAAATTCACGATCAAAATGTTTCCACCCCTCTGCATCAGCTGGATGTCGCAATACATCCTCCGTTTCAACTCACTTATCTTTATGCCATCTCATGTCAGAAGTGCCTTCTTTTGATGCAAACAATCGTTTTAATCTCGGTATCAATGGAAAATGACGCAATACCTTATGTAATATTTTTTTACCCTTGCCATCATTAACTTTGTACTGAGACTCACCACAAACGGGGCATTGTTGCAAATCTACAAACTCTTTCCAATACAATACACAATCATATTTGCACGCATGAATAGACTCATAACCTAGGCCTAAATCACGCAATTTTCGCTTGGTTTCATAAAAGGAAGTAGGTATAGAGGTGCCAGCTGGAAACGCTAAAAAGTTCAAGGACGAAAATTGCGAACAACCAGGGTATAATTCCTTATGTGTTTTAGTCATTAAATCCTCGAATAAGTTTGTGGTATCTCTTTCTTGACCATTAAAGGACATTTCATTCTCAATCCTTCCTTCATTTGCATTTTCGTTTTCAATTGGAACTTGTAAATCGTTTATAAGATTCAACATCTCATTTTCTTTGACAGCATTACTCTTTATACTATCTACTTCAACATTCTGTATTGAATGACTTGTATGACTTCTAGATAAGTTTATTGGCTCACCATGATATACCTATTCACAATATGAGGGAGATATTCCATATGTTAATAGATGTCGTTCCACAATATCTATCTTTTCCCAAATTAAATTCATACAATTCTTGCATGGACATCTTATTCGTCCGGAATCATTAACATGAAACTTTGCCATATCTGAGAACTGGGATACTATTTCTCTATACTCCACTGATAACTTATTCTTTAGTTTAATCCATTCTTTATTAATCCTTAAAAATAAATATTTTCTGACTAACTTGTAATCCAAAACAATAACCTGGATTAGAGGACAACGTAAAAAGTATTAATTAAGCATGAACTTTGATTAAAAATTTCCAAGTTTGTTCAGAGTATTTAAAATTTTAATTAATTTATAATACAGGATTTGACTTTTTTTTTTTTATTGATAGTGAGTTCCATAATTTTCATTTTTTAAGGCAAAATAAACACATGTTTTGATACTACTGTTTTTAATCATCTTTACTATCTTATAAAAAAAAGTGATGAATGAAGGCTCACATAATCCTTGCACTTTTTTATATAATAGGTCTCTAAACCATTTAAATTGTCTAACAACTTTCAAATGTTTTATTTAGTACATTTCCAAGCTTTCAATTTTGTGTCTAATATAGGGCTTTCATCTATTCAACATCTTTTAAAATTTACAAGCCTATTGGACACAAAATTTAAAGTTCAATTTTTTATTAGACACAAAATTTAGTTTTATGTCTAGTAGATTTTTTAAACTTTTTTAAAATATTAAATGTGTCAGGGACCTATTAAGTACCAAATTGGAGGTTTAAAGATTTATTTTATATTTTTTAAATTTATAAATTTATTAGACACAAACATATAAGCAAAAAAAGTTCATATACTAAAAATAGCACATAGCATCTATGTACTAATTTTCTTTCTCCTTTCAAGGAAAGTTCGAAATGTTAAATCATGCATGCTTAAGCTCCAAATAACCAACATCATATCATTTTTTAGACATAAAGATAGTTTTGTAATCAACTTGAAACTTAAAAGAATGTAATAATGTTTATCTCTAACGAATTATGACATGTTCGTTATAAAATTACTCTATAGGCTTTCAGAGAATTGTAAAACAAATATATGATGCAAAATTGACGAGATCTTAACAAAAGCGACATACACCGATATTGGATGATAAATATGTGCATTAGTTAAAACTTAAAATTTTTATCAAAGTTGATATTATTGAAATCTAGTGAAATTGACACAATCTTTAACATTATTTTTTTTATTAGTGGGTTAATTAATTGTAATATTTATCAAAATTGAGGTCTAATTTGATTAAATTGAAAGTCGCGAATAGAAATGGATACACAGATTTGAATGGGCATGATTTGTACAAAAGGATGTGAAATAATGATTTAAATAAATATACAAGTGAAAATAAAATAAGAAGATTACCGGCAGCGGTGGGGGCGGCGGACGGTGGTGGTTGAATGAGACGAAGAGATGACGGCGGTGGCGGGCAGTTGATTGTAGTTGCTGACCGAAGGGAGGAGCGGCGACGGCCATGGAAAAAGAGAGGAAAATGGGAGAGGGAGGGAGAAGAGTGGAGGGAGGGCGAACGGTGGCGGGAAAGGAGGGGAAAATGGGAGAGGGAGGGAGAGGAATGGGCGGCGGCGACGGCGGTTAAAAGAGGGGAAAATGGGAGAGGGAGGGAGAAGAGTGGGGGGAACTGGCGGCGCGGGGAGGAGGTGGGGCGCGGGGAGGTGAGGCGCGGTTTAGGGTTTTAGGGAAAAGAAATGGGGAAGAATGGGGAAGAAGGAGATCTGGTTTCAACCAGATCCCCTTTCCCGACGTCGCCCGATGGCTAATGCATGGCGTCAGGGATCTGGAACTCCCGATGCCTATTTTTAATCGTCGGGAGTTCCTGGGGAACTTTCGACGGGCCTTTATAGCGTCAGGAGAGATGGTCTCTCCCGACGACCAAACTCCCGATGCTCGATTTAGGTGTCGGGAGAACTCATTTTTCTTGTAGTGCACAGTCAAACCAATTAAAAATCTTAGTGTGATTACATCTATCACTAGAGAATATGTCTCATCATAATCAATACTTAGTATTTGTGATAAAAACCCAGTGCAACTAGTCTTGCTTTATATTTTAGGACTTCATTATTTTCATTTCTTTTTCTCACAAATTTGACACCTTCTGGTGTTCAGACTACTGGTCCAAAAACTTGACGTTTTGAAAGTGAGTTTAATTCTTTCTCAATTGCTTCTTTCCACTGAAGCCAAACTTTTCTATGTCGATATTCTTTAACTGATTTTGGTTTAAAATCCTCAATTTCAGATATAATATCCAGAGTAACATTATACGTAATAATTTTGTTAGTAATTATATTAGTTCAATTCCATCTTTTCCCTGTCATGACATAGTTTATTGAAATCTCATTATTATTTTTAGGTATTTCACTTTCTTTACTAGTCATTTCTAGGATTTCTTTATAAGTATTTATATCCTCAACCAAGTATTTTTTACTATTGACTATTTTTCTTTTTCGATGATTTTTATCTTTAAAACCCATTGATCTATCACGCTTCTAGCGTGTTCTAGACTCATTAGTGACAACTTATTGTGTTGGGATATCAATTTTCGATGAAACATTTATAGTTGGTATATATGACTTAGTTACTTTCTTAGCATCTATAAATGTATATGGTAACTAATTTTCTATATTTTGCAAATGAATTATTTTATGAACTTCAAGTTTACATTGATCTATACGGGGATCTAAACAAGACAATAACAATGCGTTCCGTGTAATTTCTTTTTTCAACTTCTTAATTCCTCCCCCTAATGTAGTGAAATTTGTCTCATTAGACAATTAGCAAATCGTTTAGAAATATCATCCATTAAAAGTCTAATATATTTAATAATTGATGGATAATCATATCCAACACATATTCCTAATCTCCTTTGAGGACTCATCTTACTATATTGTGGTGGAGTAATTGGAACATATACTGTATATCTAAAAGTTTTCAGATGGAAAATATTTGGCCTATGATCATAAGCTAATTATAATGGCAAGTACTTATGATAAGCTATTGGCCTAAGCATGCAAGTGGCGCAACATGCAAATTAGCATAACACCATACAGAGGTAGGAAACTTAACTCTCATTAGTAATAGTCTAGCAATTAATTGCAAACGTTTTATAAATGATCCTGTTAAACTATTTTGTGTATGAACATGGGCTACAGGACAATATCCCAATTGACATACAATAATTATCAAAATCTTAAGATGTAAATTCACCTGCATTATCAAGACAAATGGTCTTAACTGTATAATCAAGAAATTGTGCTTAACTTAATTGTTTGAGCAAATAATCTTGCAAATGCAAGGTTTCGACTTGATAATAAGCACACTTATGACCATCTACTGGATGCGTATATTAATACCATAAAATATTTAAATGGTCCAGTTAGTGGGTTAATAGGTTCACATATATCATTATGAATTTGATAAAAAAAAGTTGCAGGTGATTTAGTTTCCACTTTAACTGGTGTTGGTCTAATTATTAATTTGTCTTGAGAGCAAGAATCACATTATAATTCATTAGATTGAAGAATCTTCTAGCTCTTCAATGGATGTCCTTGTGAGTTCTCAATAATTCTTCTCATCATTATAGACCCTGAATGACCTAGACTATCATGTTAAATAGCAAATATATCTGGATTCATAAACTTCAGGTTCATTGTTGCATTTGTTTTAATTACTCATATATGAGTATAATATAATCTAGAAGATAAAGCAGTCAACTTTTCCAGTATATGTTTTTCATGTGAGACAGTAAATATGATATAAAAAGATACTCTATATTATTTTTACTATCGGTTTCAATACGATCATTGCAACATATATCTTTAAAACTTAGTAGATTTCTCTTTGATAAACTAGAGAACAATGCATCCTTAATTGTAAATTTTGTTCCTTTAGGCAAAATAATATTTGCTTTTTCAAAACATTCGTTTAAATTTGCAGAACCTGATACTGTACTGAATTTTTCTTCCAATATTGTTAGTTTGAACAAATATTTTGTACTTGTAAGTATTGTATGCATAATTGCAAAGCAACCAGACATAGATCTTCATTTCTCATTTTTTAATCACTCAACATATGAAAATTGTCCATGATTCTTCATTTAAATAAACAATTACAATAAAAGAAACAAAATTTGAAATACAAAAGTTTAATCTTAAAAAAACATGAAAGATAGATTGAAAAAGAAAAACAACGACAACATTATCCCTAAATATTCTCAAAATCAAAAGAAGCTCAATATCTCATCAATTGTGTCAAATTTCTCTTTAAGAAATTCAAAGAAGTCTGTTGCATCTAAATTTTTCATACTAGATGTGTCAAATATATCATTATCCTGGTTTGTAAAATTTGCTTCAACATTTTTTCATTTTTCCTTCAGGGAAGCTTGATAGAGATCAACTAAATGGTTTGATGTACAATAGATATGTGTCCAATGCATAGTTATACCACATCAGAAACCTTTTTGTCCAACATCTCTTGAATTTTTATCTTGTGGAACTTTCCTTTATGATCATAATTTCGTATCGTTCTTTTGAAATTTGGAGGATTATAACGACCACTACGAAAATAATAATTATTTCTTCCTTTACCATGACCACAACCTCGACCACGATTATTAAAATTCATAGCATTCACTTTAGGAAATGGATATTGCTTCAGTTGGTCGCGATTCATGATTTTTCATTAATAACTCGTTATTTTGTTCAGCCACAAGAAGACATAAAATGAGTTCAGAATATTGTTTCAAATATTTCTCTCGATATTGCTGTTATATGAGCATATTTAAAACATGAATGTAAACAATGTTTTTTCTAACATATCTACATCAGTAATTTTCTCCCCGCATAACAACAATTTTGAATTGATTTTAAATATACAGAGTTATAATCACTTACTGATTTGAAATGTTGGAGCCTCAAGTGCATCCATTTATAAGGAGCTTTAGGAAAATTGACCTTTTTTTATGATTATATCTTTCTTTCAAATTCTTCCACAAAATGTGGGGATATTTTACAGTTAGATATTCCATCTTTAATCCCTTGTTAAGATGGTGACAAAGAAAAAATCATAGTTTTAGTCTTTTTCTTGATTTGATGTCGTATTCCCTTCTTCATTGTATCTCCAAGGTTCATAGCATCCAAGTGTATTTCAGCATCAATCACCTATGACAAATAATTATTACCATTAATGTCAAGACCTGCAAATTCTAGTTTTGTAAGATTTGTCATGGTAACACTTTAAAACCTACCTTCAATAGGAGAAACAACAGAAGCTCGTGCTAATAATGTGTTGTAAAATGGAGGATCAAAACGAAGCACCACGACAACACGAAAACCAATAAATTATAATATAATAATTAAATAATTAAAATAAAATATCAAAATATAAAATATAGAAATTTATGAAAATTCAAAATTCTCAAAATCATCCAATCCTTCTTTTAATTTTCTCACCAATGTGCAAGATCCATTAAATGTCACTATTTATAAGCAATTTGGCAAGTAAAAAGTGGAATTACATATACACTAATGATAGTATAAGTATGAGACACATGGATAACATATAGAATGATACACGGAGTGATAAGAGATTGACAATTGATCTTTTAAGACACTAAGTTTGGACATCTACATTACACCTAAATTATAATAATTATAATAAAATGGATATTTTCAAGGGCATTTTCAAATATAGAAAATGGACTAAACTATTTACACATATAGCAAAATTTACCATATTTACCAAATGGGCTACTCTTGTTTTTTTGCTATGTGTAAGTTTCATATTGTTATCCTTTATAATAATTTCCCTTCTTTTTTTTCAAACATTCGAACTAATTTTGAAGCCAGTGCAAGTAAATTACGACCTAATTATACCATTTTGCATTTGGCCATATTATGTATTAAGCTCTCATTACTCTCGTACTTTTCTATCATTCCCTTATTCACTTTTATTTTGAACTAATTTTTGCCTTAATTTTCAAATTTCACATTTTAAAAGTTTTACATCTTTTTTGTAACATTCTGACAATTCTTATGAAAACTTATATCTCCAATCTTCACCCGCCAAACTCATTGATGATTTCTAGGCATGATAATTTTCTAATCAATGGATCTGCAGGGGATAAAGATTCTAATTGCTATTAATATGTATCCTTCTTCATTCACAATCCAAATAGATTTCAAATTCAGAATGAACATTTTATATAATCCAAAGCTAAACCTGCTTTCAGTTATAGTAAAGTTAAGAAGCACATTTTGTTTTCTGTAAGTTTTCAGATCACAAAGCATATGACGGGGATAGAGAAATCAGAGGCTACGAATGAGAATGCCTTCAAAAGTAATGCCTGGTCCAAATGCCAAAGCCAGTCCCCATTCTTCCCCATCCTCCCTCTTCAGATTCTCTCTCATGTTCTCGATGACATAGAAAATGGTGTTGCTGCTAACATTTCCATAATCCATCAAGGCCTTTCTGCTGCATTCAAGCTTCCCACTTTTCAACCTCAGAGTGTTCTCTAGTTTATTGAGAATTGCTGGGCCACCAGGATGAACTACCCAGAACAAGTCATTAAAATCCACCAGCCTTCCCTTTCCCATCAGCTTCCTGCAGAAATCTTCTATGTTGTCATCTATTCTCTGTGGAAGGTCTCTACCAAGTTTGAAATTTATACCCTCCTCAGAAAGTCTGCCATCAATCACATTGTGGGTATCTGGCAAGAATTGTTGGACAGCATAGTTCAGCTCCATGAAAGGAGATTCTTGCCCAGGCACAGGGTCTGCTCCAATGATCACAGCAGCAGCTCCGTCACCAAAAAGTGCGGCCCCAACGAGGTCATATGGGCGTGCATTGTTCGGAGGACGAAATCCAAGGATTGTAGTCTCAGAAGTCATCAGCAAAATTCGACTTCCTGGATTGTTTTCTGCTATGTCTTTGGCAACCCTGAGTCCAGTGACACCACCATAACAGCCTAGAAAGTACAGCATTACACGACCAACATCATTCTTCAAACCAAGCCGATTGGCAATGTAAAGATCCCCACCAGGTAAGCGGATTTCACTAGAAGAAACATAGACAATGTGGGTGATATCTTCAACTGATCTCCCCCATTCCTTAATGCAGGCTTTGCTAGCTTCAGTGGCCATCTCAACAACTGCAGGGTTAGCAATTTCCAACCTCTGTCGGATGGTGGGTGAGCCCTCCGTTACAAGCTCAGGATACTTATCCAAGATTTCTTTGCACATGACAGTGTATCTTGTCTTCACAGTGGTCGTTTTGCCTGGGATGAAAATAAAGAGAGCTTAGCTTCAATCTCTTAATGCTACTAAAATTATATTTGAAAAGCACTTATAGAATAATTTATCGATATATTGAAGGTAACACAAATTATTTGTTTACATAAACGCTCCAATTTTTCCTTGATAGTTGCATCTACGCATTTTGTATCTCGAATGTAACCCTCGACCAAGCACTCTTGTGGAACAAGTTGGCTGGGAAATGCCTTGCCAAGTGCAAGGATAGTTGCCGTCCTAGGTGTTGGAACACGCCTTGCCCGTGGATGATCGAGCATAGCCGAGCCCTCACAACTCATCCTTGACATATTTGGGAGCTTAAACGATATGTTTATAGCCTTTTCTGTAAAAATCTGAATGAAACCTATCACAGAGTTCGGAGAATTTAAATGGGCCATTATCCACTTTTCTTGGAGAGAAGTTGGTGATCTAAAACACACTCCCCCCCATTTTTTCGTGAACCGTAAAACTAAATCCCAACTTAACATCCACACCCAATATGCATGACACATAGGCCCCACCCACACAAATACCCAAGAACCTCAATATTTTTCCTTCCTAGCTTCTCTCACGTCTCACCCATATTTTTCTTATCGGGAAAGGATAAAACATAACAAATTCGCTGCCCTAAAGTTTTTACTCAAACCCCAAGTTATTAGGCTTTCCTAACAGCAAATTCCAGGTCCGATCCTGGACTATGCCACCTTGAAGTTTTCACACCCACCTGCGACAAATAACTTCCGGTTATTCTGCAAAGGAAGGGATGTGTACATTAATTAGATAGTAATAATGGTAGTATAGGAGAGAATTTAAGCCGGTGTAAGTGTAAGAAAATAATCGGGAATATCTGCTTGGGATAGAAGAGACATATAGAAACAAAACACCCCACTGAATATTAACAATCATCTCAGGTTACTTTTATTTTAAGGAGCCGTTA
This sequence comes from Benincasa hispida, assembly GCF_027475165.1. NCBI lineage: Eukaryota > Viridiplantae > Streptophyta > Magnoliopsida > Cucurbitales > Cucurbitaceae > Benincasa > Benincasa hispida. The sequence continues at coordinate 11,514,552 of NC_143478.1, forward strand.
TTCCATTTTTGAAGTTGTCATTCTCCAAGTCTTTCAAGACACATCGTTCCTGCAAGTGTACTGAAAGAAGTTCCACTAATTAGCTTAAACCTATAAAATTTCGTAGCCACAAAAAGAGTTAGATAAAGAACTTTCAAGTTGAAGCTTTGTAGTTGGTACATGGTCTTAAATTTCATCCTCTCCCTAAAAGTCCACATCCCATGCCAAAACTCTGATTGGCTTAGACTTGTAAAGAGGACTGCAGAATGTTCTGGGCCGTGTCAAACACATTTAGATTCAAGGATGACAGCTTCCAGTAAAAGTGAAATGAAAGGAAAAATCCCATGGAGTTTCAGAGTTCTCCCGACACCTATATCATAATTCTCAGAGAGCTGCCTGTGAAAAATGGCAGTCCCCTTAGTTTCTTATCACCCTTTGTACTTTCGGATCTTACAGTGAGAGGTTTTCTGTTTCCTAAAAAAAGATGTTGATTATATTGTGCTTAACCAGAGACAAAATTATGCTATTTATTTGCTAAAGGTTGATCAATCCATGCTGCAAGAAGACTAAAGAGTAAAGACAATCAAGCTATACAGAGAAAATACTGTACAGTGGAATCTCACCATTTTCCTCTGGACTTCTCAGAACTATCTTGCACTCGTGGATTGGAATTTTTAAATTTCAGCTGCTGTTCCCTCCTTTTTGATACAAAGTCGGCCTCTTCCAATTTTCTCCCAGCCTCAAGAGAAACTTTCAATTGGTTTTGACGGCTTAGCTGTTGATGGACTCCCATCTCCACCAGTTCCATCCTTTTTGATACAAACTCAGCCTCTTCCAATTTCTCCCCAGCCTCAAGAGATACTTTCAATTGGTTTTGACAGCTTAACTGTTGATGGACTCCCATCTCCACCAGTTTATAGTACAGACTAAATGCTTCAGACAACTTATTAATTTCACAAAGCCGAAAAATTACTGTATTGCAAACATCCACGTCGACAGATTGATGACTCTCCAAACTAAATAGCAACATTTTAGATGCCTCAATAACCTTGTTACAGCGGCAAAGATAATGAATTAATTCTTCCATTTTAACCGAATAGCCATTCTCATAAAGCAGGTGAACAATTTGGAATGCTTTGTCATTCATTCCAGCTCCAAATAGTAGTCTTATACAACCAGTCGAGAAACTAAGATTTTGTCTAATATTCTTGTCTAACATTAATTGTATAAGACTAGCAGACTCGGATGCACTTCCTTGTTCTAATAGTTTTGCAAGTATAGAATGAAAGGTAGATGATTTAGGAAGATGGGAGCTCCTTAGCATCTTTTCCAGTGACTGAAGGGCAAGAAGAGGCTTATCCTTGTGCAAAAGCCCGTTGATTAAGGATTCATATATCTCCAAATCTGGTAAAAAATCTTTCCTCAACATCAAGACTAGTAGCTCATACCCAGATTCAAATGTACCTTCGTCACAATGCCCCATAATCAAAGTCTTGTAAGATGGAGGGTCTTGTGTTCCTCTTCTCATTAGCTGTCTAAATACTTTTTCAGCTTTCTTAGTCTTTCCATTTTCACATAAATACTTGAAAATGGGGTTATATGCAGCAACAAGAGGCTTACACCCGTCATCACTTAACAAGATTTTTCTCTCCAACAGTTTATCTAACAAGTCCTCTGCCTTCTCATAATGCCCTCCTTGACACAAACTTCTAACCAATACACTGTATGTGGCCGAATCTGGGGGAATCTTTAATTCTGTCATCCTCTCAAACACTCTCAGGGCGTCATCCAAGTTTTCAGAATGACAATGGTAATGCATCAAAGTATTGAATGTGCACGTGTCAGGGGAAAATGTTCCATCTCCTGCTGTTGCCTTCAATATCTCTTTTACTTTCTCAAATCTACGGGCCTCGCAAAGTCCCTTAATTAAAGTATTGTAGGTTATGTTGTTCGCTTTCAATCCTTGATTAACCATTTCTTCAAAAACAGCCAAGGCTTTATCAATCTCTCGCTTTGCACAATAACCTCTAATCAAAGTTGTGTATGTAACAACGTTGGGATTCAGATCCACGCTTTTCTTCCCCATACCCTTTACCACATTATATGCAACGGTAACCTTACCTGCCCTGCACAACCCATCAACGAGTGTGTTATATGTGATAACATCCGCTTCGCATCCAAAGCGAGACAAGTCCTTGAAAATCCTAAAACCTTCATCAACCATGCCATTCATACAAAATCCTCTAATCAAAATGTTGAATGTAAATGTATCTGGAGTCACTCCATAAGTACAAAGCATTTCATCATACACGTTCTTCGCCATATTGGTCCTACCCCTTTTAAGCAAAATGGTCAAAAGACTATTGAATGTAACAACCGACGGGGAAACCCCATGTGATTTCATCGTCGTAAAAAGCTTTATAGACTCCTGAAAGAGTCCAGCTCGACTAAAGTTCCTCATTAAGCTATTGAAGAAGCGGGCTTCGAGTTTGACTAGCCCACGAGACCGTTTTTCGATCGAAAACAGAAAATTCCTAGCTGTATTAAGATGCCGGTTGCGACCCAAAATTTCTAGCATCGAGAAGTAGGATTGTTCAGTATGGGCATAACCCCTTTCTTGAGCCCAATTGAAGAATTGAAGGGCTTTGGATGGGTCTCTCAGAAAACCCAGAGTTTGAAGAACGGTGGTTTTAGAGAGAGAGGGTGAGAGTGAAGCCAGCGACGATTCGAGCTCACCTGACCAAGGTTTAGAGTTGATTATCCGGGCCATGCCTCTGGCCTTTCTGGTTTTGGTCGATGATTTGGTTTCGGTCTTGGTTAGTCGAGAAGAATAGCACCTGAGTTTTCAGAATCAGTAAAACAATTGCACGGAGCATTGCAGATATCAAAGCAAATAGAATGCAAATTCAGAACTTCGATAAATAAAAGTAAAATGGGAGGTTTACGAAAGATCACCTGAGAGTTGGAAGACGCCGATACGAGTTTAACGATTGCTTTATGAAAAGAACCGTCGCCTTGTCCTTGGAACTGGAAATGGCGGCCATCGGAATGTAGCAGACACTTTTCCTCACATGTAGTAGATGTCAACAGAGCCCGGCGAAGTAGGATTTACAGGAAACCAAACCGGTCACCAATGGGGTTGATGAGATAATTGCATAGATGCCCAAAATATTCAAAATGATTTTTGCCCGAGGCCAAAGCTGCAAAGAAAATTTATTCTATGAAGAATTATTTTTAATCTGGTAAGATTTAAAATTAATGTATTTAAAATTTTGTATTTAGATAATAACTGAAAATGAAAAATTAAAATTTACTAGTATAAACTTTTAATTTTAATGTGTTAATTAAAAATTAAAATTTGATAAGATTAATTAAGTAATTTACTTATTTAATGAATTCTGGCCAACTGCGAGCATTCTAGTTAGAAATGTTTTTTTTAAAAAAAAAAAGTAAAACGAGATTTAAAACCACTTCAAATTTTAAAATCATTTTATTTATTGCGGTACCAAATAATGAAATTTATCTTAAATCCATTATGAATTGAAATCTCTCAAAATCACGAGGTTCCAGACCGGTCATAATACTTGCAAACGAACGTCATCTATATGAAGCACCAAGGTTGATTATCAAGTAAAAGCCAAATATTAGAATATGGATTTACATAATGATTTCGGAACTTCGATTTTACGGATATATATAGATATCTTCAAAAAAATCAAAATAGTTATAGATCTTATTTAAATGAATAATTAAGTTGTTTTTACTTCCAAATCAAAATAATATGGCTTCTTATTGATGAATATCTTCAAAATTAATATAAATTGTACTTTTTTTAGATGTTGGTAAAGATTTCGATTAAACACATCTTTGTATATTGGTTAATGCATTATATATTTGATTAATGTATATGTTTTAAACACATCTATAATGGAGTTTAAATTGACATAATCTTCCTAAATTTGATTATAGCTATACTCAATTGGTCAATGCATTATATATGTAATTATTGTATATGTTTTAAACACATCTATAATGGAGTTTAGCTCCACGGTGACATAATCTTCCTATTCCAGCATCTTTCACTTAAGAATTGAAGTGCGACCATGCACGAAGTTATATTGCTAGATCCAACTTAATCATCTCGTTGAAGCCCTAAATTGTATCTTTTCCAAATACATTATCTTTAGTGTTATATTTTTGTATTAAACACAATTTGTAATTACCCCTCTCACTTCATCGAGGTTATACACACACATTTATACATCCATATTGTTCGAATCATTTTATTTTGGCAATGATGAATTAAACATTAACGGGAGATATTCAGCATGTCAATTTTGAGTAGTGTGACCTTATCAGCTTGTCAATCTTGAATGGATATGTCATATACGTTTAATGCATGTTAGATATCTTAATATTCCACTACACCTATACGGTTGAAATCAAAATATTTTCAACTTCACATAATGATTAAACGTTAAATCTTATATATATTTAATAACATAAAGTCTATACGACATGAAAAACATACATCAAACATCATAATTTATTTTTTCGTTTTTCTCCCACATCAATGGGATACCACAACTAAAACATGAACAATGTAAAGTTTTTTTAAAAAAAATTATTTGTTATGAAATTCAGGAGCACCATGGGAATACATATATGGAAAAATATAATATAATAGTATTTTTATATAATAATGATACATAAATAAAAACTAAAACTATAAAATTGGACAATTAAAAATTTTAGTGGAATTTAGTGTGGATTTCTCACCAATGGGTATATATCATTTTAAGATCCACCAAAGGCCAGTATTTATAAGCAAATGATAAAGGAGGATGTGGACTTACATGGATACCAATCATGGACAACATGAATGGTGACACGTGACCTTTGGGACACTAAGCAATGGTCATCTATTTTTTATTATAATATTCATAATACTCTCTCTTAGATGCCCATATATATATATGAAATATGCCTAGTTAAAACCTTACTAGGAAAAATCCATTGAAAAAAATCCTAGTGAAGGAAAAATAGTACATATTTCATATAATCCATACTCCTAAAAGAATACAATATATTTACTCCCTCTCATGAAAACATCACTTAAGATCTCTAAGTCGTCGCATTCCAATGTTGTGCACCAATTTTTCAAAAGTTGCGGTTGGTGATGCCTTTGTAAATAAGTCTGTCAGGTTATCTTTCGAACAAATTTGTTGTATAATGATGTCGCCATTTTCTTCAAGATCATGAGTGTAGAGAAGCTTCAGTGAAATATGTTTTGTTTTATCTCCTTTAATATATCTTCATTTGATTTGGGCTATGCAAGTTGTGTTGTATTCGTATAATATTGTTGGAAGATTTCTATTAGAAGACAAGCCACGCGTTTCATGAATGTGTTGAGTCATTGATTTTAGCCATACACATTCTTAACTAGCCTCATGAATTGCAAGAATTTCAGCATGATTTGAGAAAGTGGTCATTATAGTCTGTTTCAAATCGATATGATATAGTTGTTCCTCCACATGTGAACAGATAACCTATTTGAGATCTAGCTTTATGCGAATCAGATAAATATCCATAATCTGCATAACCAACTAGATCAAAATTTGATTTATTTGAATAAAGCAAACTCATATCAATTGTTGCTCGGAGATAACAGAGTATATGCTTAATTCTATTCCAATGTCTTTTTATAGGAGAATAACTATGTCTAGCTAATAAATTTACTGAAAATGCAATATCTGGTATTGTATTATTAGCAAGATACATAAGTGCACCAATTGCACTAAGATATGGTACTTCAAGACCAAGAAGTTCTTCATTATCTTCTCAAGGTCGAAATATATCTTTCTTTATATCCAATGAACGGACTTCCATTGGAATATTTAATGGATGTGTTGTGTTCATATAAAAATTTTCAAAATTTTTCCTGTATAAGTTGACTGATGAATAAATATTCCATCTGCTAAAATGCTCAATTTGCAAACCAAGGCAAAATTTTGTTTTTCCGAGATCTTTCATCTCAAATTCTTTCTTAAGATATTCTATTGCTTTTGCAAGTTCTTCAGGAGTTCCAATTATATTCGATTCATCAATATATATAATTATAATAGCAAATCCTAATTGTGATTTCTTTATAAAAACATACGAACATATTGGATTATTTTGATTTCCTTCTTTCAATAAATATCTACTCAGGTGATTATACCATGCCCGTTCTGATTGTTTCAATCCATATAGTGATCTCTGTAACTTTATTGAATACTATTCCCGAGAATTTGATGTATATGTTTCAAGTACCTTAAATTCTTCTGGAATTCTCATATAAATATCATTATCAAGAGATCCATATAAATTTGTTGTGACTACATCCATAAGATGCATATTCAGACTTGTATACACAATCAAGCCAATTAAATATCTTAATGTAGTTGCATCTACCACCGGAGAATACGTCTCATCAAAATCAATATCAGGTCTTTGTGAAAAACCTTGCGCAATTAGTCTTGCTTTATATCTTATGACCTCATTATTTTCATTTCTTTTCCTCACAAATACCCATTTGTATCCCGGGTTTAACACCTTCTGGTGTTCGGACTACTGGTCAAAAAACCTGACGTTTTGAAAGTGAGTTTAATTTTGCCTCGATTGCTTCTTTCCACTGAAGCCAATCGTTTCTTTGTTGACATTCTTCAACAGATTTTGATTCAGGATCCTCATTTTCAGATATAATATCAAGAGCAACATTATACGCAAAAATGTTGTTAATAATTACATTAGTTCAATTCCATCTTTTTCCTGTCATGACATAGTTTATTGAAATTTTATTATTATCTTTAGATATTTCATCTTCCCCACTAGTCATGTTGAGGATTTTTTTAATGGGTATTTACATCCTCAACCAAGTCTTTTTCAATATTAATTATTTTCGTTTTCGAGGATGTAAATACCCATAAAAGTCTTTTTCACTTGGTTGTTTATTTATATATTATGTTTAACTTATTTTAATTTTTTTTTTTTGGAACCCACTAGTCTATCACGCTTGCGTATTCCAAACTCATTACTGACAAGGTGGTATATGTAGTCACTTTCTTTGCAACTATAAATGCATCTGGCAATTGATTTTCTATATTTTGCAAATGAATTATTTTCTGAACTTCAAGTTCACATTTTATAAACTCATTGGTTTTAATAAAAATGCATATGGTAATGGATAACATGAATGGTGACACATGGCCTTTGGGACATTAAGCAATGAGAATATTCATAATATTATTATCATTTTATAAACTCATTGGTTATAATAAAAATAAATTTTATAAAACACTCTATGCATAAAAAAAAAAAAATTCACGATATTTAGGATAATAACTTATTAGAAGATCATAAATTAGATACGGGTTGAAATGAACTAACAAATTATCGCTCCAAATTATAAATTATAAAACATACGTCTTATAAACTTGAAGAGCACAACGGGAACACGGATACCAATAAAATATAATATTAAAATAAATATAATAATAATATGATAATAAAATAAATAAATATTAAAATAAGTTAAACATAATATATAAATTAGCAAAATATAAAATAAGAAATAATTCTCCACTTTCTCCAATTTTTATGGAATTTTCTCAATGTGTGTGTCTTCCAAAACCCAAAAAATGCCACTATTTATAGAAAATGTGATAAGTAGGAGATGGATTACATAGACACTAATAATGTGTAATGTTGAGACAGATGGACATTATTTTGGGAAATGGGGGCATGACACATGGTCAATGGACACTAAGCATGACCATCTAATGGACATCTGTTATCATAATATTTATAATACATCTCATTAGATGCCTATTATATATAAAATATGTCTCAATAAAACCTATGAAAAAAAAAATCCCAATGAGGGAAAATAGTACATATTTCAAGATTGTGAGTGTAGAAAAGTGGTGGTGAAATATGTTTTGTTTTATCTCCTTTAATATATCCTCCTTTGATTTAGGATATACATGTTGTTGGGGTTGATGCCCTAAATCTCATAGAGTCCTATAGTTTATAAATGTATGGTACAAACTCATTGTTTATTTGATAAAATATATGATATTTTATTCTGTTGTTGCATTAATCACAAACCAATAAACTAAGTTCCAAGGTTTTCTCGTAGCTTAAATATGTATGTAGAGACATACGGATGGATCATGTTTTAAGTGATAACCTAAATGGTCTATAGTAGATGGATAAGGTTGGATATCTTATATTGGTGACACTACGAGTATGACCTGCTTTGTATATTTTACAATTGTTGTAAAGTGCCATAAATGATCTGATCCTGATCATTCATGTGGAGACATGTGAGCGAGAATATTCTATATAAAGAAGTTTGTATAAGACCGGACCACGAAATGTGTAGTCTCATTATATAGCATTGTACTTAATAGAGACTTACATTTAATCATGATGACCATAGGTAACATGACTTGAATCCTAAGTGAGTTGTGAACTCAAGGCGGTCCTTTGATTTGCATGGGTGAGAGTGACCATATCGCTAACTAACAAGCCTACCATTTTAAGGATTCGTCTAACTTGGGAGCTGGGAACACAGCTACATAAGATGGAATTGACTCCTTCCCCAATGTCGGGGTAAGTAGATAAATTGCTTTCTTAAGGACCGATTTCGGGACTTGAACAATGTGTCGTCATACCCTCTTCTGGCCTGAGAGGGATTAGTCATAGTGAGACTATGATTTATTGTTCATTAGAGGAATTAGTGGTACTTAAGAAGTTGGATGTAACTATAGGGGCAAAACGGTAATTTTGACCTAGTTGTACTTACGGAAAATTTGTGAAAGGTCGTTGTACTGTTAACTGGTTATATCCAATGGACACGAAAATATATCGCGAAGAGTGCAACTGTCGGCCTTTAGTGGAGTACCCAATAATTAACGGATGGTGAATAATTTAATTAAAGAGTTTGATTAATTATTCACGTACCAATGGAGCTTCAAGTTTTACAGAATTAATTGTTCACAGGATTTACTGAGGATCAGTTTTTGGATTAATTTGAATTGTTCAAATTAATTGAACGAACTAATTATATGTGATATAATTAAGATAATTATACATGATATAATTACTATAATGTATTTGATACATTATAATATAAAGTATTTTTTAGAGGAATTAATGAATATGTTTCTAATATTAATTATGTAAATATGAATTATATTAAATGTTATTAGTGAGAGAAAATAAACTATAGGTTATATTGTACATGATACAATATTGAAACTATAGGTTATATGTTATATCTGATATAACATATAGTTTAGTATATATCATATGATAAAGTAGTTATCATATGAATATATATTAAATAAATTAATTAATTATTATTTAATTTATTTATTAAAATTAATTTTTTTTATTTTTAAAATTAATTATGTAACTCCCTCCCCTTTTTTCTCTCCATCACATACGTGTTACAGAGGTTCTTCCTTCTTCCTCTACAAGAAAGGGAAATAGGTGTGAGACACAGTGAACTTTCTGTAATTCTCCCAGATCTTTCTTCCTCTAAAAAATTCTCTTGATTCCCTCAATCCCAAAATTAGCTAGAGCCTACCACTCCTGGATCTCTCATCCAAGAGGATACCAAGGTTGCATTCGTGGTAGTGTCAATTGAAAAGGTTCTTTGTGAAAAAGGTCTTCAAAGGTAAGGTTTTCCGAAAACCCTAAAATTTCTTTTCTTTTCATATTTTTGTAGCATGCTGTATTTTTTTTATAAATGCATGATTTGTACTTCATCTCTGTATTGTTTTTCTAAAAAGAATTGGGATTTGGGATGATCCCACTTCCACTCAAGGTTCCCCTCACAGGGGTTCCTTTACATGTTGTATTGTCTTCGTATAATATTGTTGGAAGATTTTTATTAGAAGACAAACCACATATTTCACGAATGTGCTGAGTCATTGATCTTAGTCATATACATTCTTGACTAGTGCCGTGAATTGCAGGAATTTCAGCATGATTTGAGGAAGTAGCCGTTATAGTTTGTTTCACTAACCACCACGATACAACCGTTCCTCCACATATGAATAGATAATCTATTTGAGATCTAGCTTTGTGTGGATCAGATAAATATCCAGAATCTTCATAACCAACTAGATCAAAATTTGATTTATTTGAATAAAACAAACCCATGTCGATCGTTCTCGAAGATAACGGAGTATATGCTTAATTCTGTTCCAATGTCTTTTTGTTGGAAAAGAACTATATCTTGCTAATAAATTTACTAAAACGCGATATCTGATATTGTGTTATTAGCAAGATACATAAGTGCATCAATTGCACTAAGATATGGTACTTCAGGACCAAGAAATTCTTCACTATCATCTCGAAGTAGAAATATATCTTTCTTCACATCTAGCCAACGAACTTCTATTGATATGTTCGATGGATGTGCTTTGTCCATATAAAACCTTTCCAATTTTTTCTTGTATAAGTTGACTGATGAACAAATATCTCATCTGCTAAATACTCAATTTGTAAACCAAGGCAAAATTTTATTTTTACGAGATCTTTCATCTCAAATTCTTTCTCTTATTCTATTGCCTTTGAAAGCTCTTCAGGAGTTCTAATTATATTTAAGTCATCAACATATACAGTTATAATAACAAATTCTAACTGTGATTTCTTAATAAAAATGCACGGACATATTGGATTATTTTTATATTCTTCTTTCAAAAAATATCTACTCAGGCGACTACGCCACATTTGTCCTGATTATTTCAATCCATATAGCGATATTTGTAACTTTATTGAATACAATTCTTGGGATTTGATTTATATGTTTCAAGTACCTTAAATTCTTTTGAGATTCTCATATATATATCATTATCAAGAGATCCATATAAATATGTTGTGACTACATCTATAAGATGCATATCCATACTTTTATACACAGTCAGACCAATTAAATATCTTAGTGTAATTACATCAACCACCGGAGAATACGTCTCCTCATAATCAATACCAGATCTTCGTGAAAAACCTTGTGCAACTAGTTTTGCTTTATATCTTGTGACCTCATTATTTTTATTTCTTTTCCTTACAAATACCCATTTGTATCCCACAGGTTTGACACCTTCTGGTGTTCGGGCCACTGGCTAAAAAACCTAACGTTTTGAAAGTGAGTTTAATTTTGCCTCGATTGCTTCTTTCTACTGAAACCAATTTTTTCTATGTCGACATTCTTCAATAGATTTTGGTTTAGGATCCTCATTTTCAGATATATTATGAAGAGTAACATTATACAAAAAAATGTTTTCAATAATTACATGAGTTCGGTTCCATCTTTTTCCTGTCATGACACTGTTTATTAAAATCTCATTATTATCTTTATATATTCCACCTTCTTCATTAGTCATGTTAAGAATTTTTCATGGGTATTTACATCCTCAACTAAGTCTTCTTGACCATTAATTATTTTTATTTTTTTGAGAATTTTTATCTTTGGAACCCTAGTCTACCACGCTTTTGGCATGTTCCAGACTCATTAGTGACAACTTGCTGTGTTGGGATATCAATTTTCAATGGAACATTTGCACCTAGCATATGTGACTTAGTTACTTTGTTTGTATCTATAAATGCATCTGGTAAGGCTGACGTTGAACGCTTCAACTTGGCCATATTTTGCAAATGAATTATTCAAATCGTGCAATAAATACATCACCCGTTAGGGTTCAAGATATTTAATAATCGATGAGGAATCATATCCAATATGTATTCCTAACCTCATTTGAGGACTCATCTCAGTACATTATGGTGGAACAATTGGAACATATACTGCACATCCAAAAATCCTCAAATGGAAAATATTTGGCTCATGGCCATAAGCTAATTATAATGGCGAATACTTATGATAAACTATTGGTCTAATGCGTACAAGTGATGCAAAATAGCATGTCCCCATATAGATGTAGGAAGCCTAGCTTTCATAAGCAATAGTCTAGTAATTAAAGTTTTATGAATGATTCTGCTAAACCATTTTGTGTATAAACAAGAGCGATAGGATATTCAACACTTATCACAATTAACATACAATAATTATCAAAAGTTTGAAATGTAAATTCACCAGCATTATTAAGACGAATAGTCTTAATTGTATAATCAAGAAATTGTGTTCTTAACTTAATGACGTGAACAAGTAATCTTGCAAATGTAAGATTTCGACTTGATAATAAGCACACGTGTGCCCATCTGCTAGATGCCTCTATTAATATCATAAAATATCTAAATGTTCCATTTGGAGTTGAGAATTCCGCGAAGTGCAATTTTTTATTTGCCTATTCCTAAGGAAAGAAAGGTGGGTTAATAGATTCACATATATCATTATGAATTCATTCTAAAAATGCAGGTGATTCAGTCCCCACTTTGACTGGTGATGATCTAATGATTAATTTGCCTGAGAGCAAGCATCACATGATAATTCATTAGATTGAATAATCTTTTGACTCTTCAGTAGGTGCCCATTTGAATTCTCAATAATTCTTCTTATCATTATAGATCTTGGATGACCGAATCAGTCATGCCAAATTGTAAATATGTTTGGATTCATGAACTTTAGATTCATTGTTACAATGTTTCAAATACTCATATATGAATATAATATAATCTAGAAGATAAAGCATGCAACTCTTCTAGTATACATTTTTCATATGAGACAATAGATATGATATAAAGATACTCAATATTATTATTTCTATCAAACTCAATATGATAACCATTGCAACGTATATCTTTAAAATTAAGTAGATTTCTACTAGAGAACAATCAATTGTCAATTGTAAATTTTGTTCCTCCAGGCAAAATAATATTTGTTTTTTCAAACCCTTCAACTATATTTGCAGAACCTAATATTTTGTTGAGTTTTGCTTCCAACATTGTTAGTTTGGAAAAATATTTTTTATTTGTAAGTATTGTATGTGTAGTTGCACTGTCTACCAGACATAAATCTTATATACTCATTTTTTAGTCACCCAACATACGAAAATGATCCAGGTTTCTTCTTAAAAAAAATAATTACAATAAGAAAAATAACATTTAGAATAAACAAAGGTTAACATTTACTAAGAGGAAATAAAAACGTGGAGATGAAAAAAATAATATTAAAATTGTATATTTTCAAAGTCAAAGGAAATACTTGATATTCCATCAATTCTATAGATTTTCTCTTCAAGAGATTCAATGAAACCTGTCACATCCAAATTTGTTATATGGGATGGGTCAAATATGTCGTTATCCTGTTATGCAAAATTTTCTTTCTCTTTTTCTTTCAAGAATTTTGATAGAGATTAACTAAGTGTTTTGACATACGACAGGTATGTGACCAATGCTCAGCCATTCCGCATCAAATGCATTTATTTTCAACACTTTTTGAACTCTTATCTTGTGGAGCTTTTCCTTTCTAATCATCATTTTGTGTGATTCTTTTGAAATTTAAATGATTATAACGACCATCACGAAAATAATAATCATTTATTCCTTTGCCACGGTCATGACCTCGACCTCGACCACGACCACGACCTCGACCACAATTATTATTAAAATTCATAACATTCATTTCAAGAAATGGTGTCGTTCCGGTTGGTCAATATTCATGGTTTTTTTTAATAATAACTCGTTATATTGTTTGATCATGAGAAGACATGAAATTAGTTCAGAATATTGATTAAAACCCTTCTTTTGATATTGTTGCAGAAGCATATTCGAGAAATAAAATTTAGAAAATGTCTTCTCTAACATATCAGCATCAATAATTTGCTCTCTATATAATAATAGTTTCGAAATGATTTTAAATAATGCAGAGTTGTAATCACTTACTGATTTGAAATCTTGTAGCTTTAAGTGCATCCACTCATAACAAGTTTTAGGAAGAATAACTGTTTTTTGGATGATCATACATCTATTTCAATTTTTTTCACAAGATAAGAGGATCTTTTATTGTAAGATACTCTATATTTCAATCCCTCGTGGAGATGATGATGAAAGAAAATCATAGCTTTTGCTTTGTTTTGATTGGATGCCGTATTTCCTTCTTTAGTAGTCCCTCCAAGATTCATAGCATCTAGTGGGTTTTAGCATCAAGTACCAATGACGAATAATTATCGTTGTTAATATCAAGGGTGACAAATTCTAATTTTGTGAGATTTGTCATAGCATCACTTTAGGATCAACCTTTAGTGAGGAAAACGATAAAACTCATGCCTTATGAATATGAGGAGCAAAACGAGAACATAGATACTAATAAAATGTAATATTAAAATAAATATAATAATAATGTAATATAAAAATAAATTAAACATAATATATAAATAAACAAAATAAAATAAATTAGCAAAATATAAAATAAGAGTTAATTCTTCACTTTCTCCAATTTTCATGGAATTTACCCAAAGTCCACCAAATGCCACTATTTATAGACAATTTGACAAGTAAGAGGTGAATTACATAGACACTAATAATGTGTAATGTCGAGACATATAGAGAACACTTCGACAAATAGGGGCATGATACATGGTCAATAGATATTAAGCATGAATATCTAATGAGCATCTATTATCATAATATTAAAAAAAATACGAATTTTTATAAAATTTTAAAAAAATGGGGATGGAGTTTTTTTTTTTAAATTATCAATTTGAGCAACCATGATGAGTTCATATTCATACATATGTCAAACTTATTTATATGAAAAAAAATATTTTTATAGAAAAAAATTAAAAAGGGCAAAAATATATTAGTAGCACTCATTCAAATTTAAGCCTACTTGGATAAAATTAAAAAAATTAGGGATTAAATCGATATAATCATAGTTAAAAGAAAAATATTTAGATGCATCTCGAGCATCACTTATTTTTGTACATCCCACCCAATTGTCCAATCATAATTTATCATGTGACAAATTTTGCTTTTTCCTTTTTTTTAAATGATGCATAAAGATAGGTGATGTATGAGATCACTCAAGTATAAAGTTAAAATTAATTTTTTTCTCTTTACAAAAAGATTTAACTTTTAAAGAAATTATGCTCTTTACCAAAAAAAGAAATTAAAAAAAAAACTTTTAAAAGAATAAAACTATGTATTTTTTTTAAAAAAAAACTATACGTGAGATATCTTTAAAAATCACCAACGATTTCCTAGAATTTGTGCTTGATAAAATGCCTATCTTCACATCTGATCTTGCATGGCGACACATGATCTCTTGACAGTTATCCATGTCCTCGATTGCCGCAATGCTTCTCTTGATGCCCCTCTCCCCTCTCCACCGTTTTCTTCGATTCTGTTATTATATATCTTCCTATTTCTACAGTACTTGCGTATATCGACCTCCTGTCCACTTTCACAACAATGGCGAAAAACCCTCTCAGAGTCCTCGTCACTGGTGCTGCTGGTATTATCACTACCATTACGTTGCTTTCCGTTTTTTGTTTCTTTCAATTTTATGCAGTTTTTGCGTATGCTTGGGTTGCGTGATAATGTAGGAAAGTTTTGATGTATCTGTATACTTCACATCGCTGAATCGAATAATTTCCATTCTTCGCTGTCGATTTCGTTAATCTGTCAAAAGAACGGAAGATTCGGATTCCTGTATTAGGAATCTGGACACCGTCATGATTCTACCTTGCACGTCGACTGGTTTTGGTATGGCGTGGGTCGGTTGTGTCCGCCGATTCTTTGCTTTCTCTGCGAATGACGCCCTCCTTCATATTATGGAGGCGGTAGCTGAGTTTTGTATTGATTGTCAACCTAAATTGTTTTTGGCTTCTTTCTATTGAGAGAAAAATGGAGCAAATCGAACTTTTTCAGAAATTTCTCGTTGTTTCGTTTACGATCGCGTTTTTCTGGAAGCTCATTAGGTATATGTGGAGTTTTGTGAACATGGAGAAGGAACCAGTGAGAGTTTTAGTCGCTGGAGCCGCAGGCATGATCAGTTCTTTCTTTATCTTTTTCATATCTTCTTTCGTGTATAGCTATTATGGTTGATATTGTTTAGGGGCTGCTTGCGATAGTTGCAGTTTGCTTTTCTTGGTCCTTATTTTCTAATTTTTTGCGAAACGTTTGATTTTGTTATGTATTTCATTTTTTATGAATATTTTTTAATTTGCATACATATTTTGAAATATTTGGTTTCGCTGAATTGCATTCAATTTGAAATCTTTACGTGCATAAATTGATGTTGATGTCGGTCCTCTCTTTCTCTCTTATCTTATTTCTTCATTTAATACATACCCCAAGTATCTCAACAATTTGAACAACGAAAGGAAATTTAATATCTTATTGCTAGAAAAGTAGAACATTGGTTGATATTCCTTCCTTTTCTATTTGCTGTAACTACAAGATGGATATGTATCTCCTAGTAGTTTGGCAACAAGTAGTTCTTGTATTTAAGCCAGTAATTCTACTTTCCCTTTGTGGTACAGGGCAAATTGGTTATGCAATTGTTCCAATGATTGCAAGGGGGGTCATGCTAGGCCCTGATCAGCCAGTAATTCTGCACATGCTCGATATTGAGCCTGCAGCTGAGGCTTTGAATGGTGTAAAAATGGAATTAATAGATGCTGCCTTTCCTCTACTAAAGGGTATGTTTTTAGTAATATCTTTCTTTCTTTGGGGAATAATCTTTCGTGGGTTTTGAACTTCGTGTACTATGCCCAAGCAGGTGTTGTTGCTACAACTGATGCCGTTGAAGCTTGTAAGGAAGTCAATATTGCAGTCATGGTTGGTGGTTTCCCTCGAAAGGAGGGTATGGAAAGGAAGGACATGATGTCGAAAAATGTCTCCATTTATAAAGCACAGGCTTCAGCCTTGGAACAGCATGCTGCTCCAGATTGTAAGGTAAGGAGCCTTCAGCTTTCTGGAATCTGTGGTAGTTATCTGGTGGTTATTTTATTTATTTTATTATTAATCTTGATTGATACATTTTCTTAAGCATTATTTATAGTATGGAAAAAAGCAATTAATATATCTTTCCTGAAAAATATACAAATCCCCTTGCCCGGGGGAAAAGAGGCACATTCTAGTACCAGTTCCTAGCATTTGCCACCTGACAATGCTCCCTCTCCCATTGCTTTGCAACTCTGCTAACAAACGAACTCTTATTGCCAATAACTACAACATTGCTTTAAGAGCTATATTTATTTCCATTCACTAAATTTTACGGAAGGAAATGCATTAACTACAGGTATTAGTGGTGGCCAACCCAGCCAACACAAATGCTCTCATCTTAAAAGAGTTTGCACCTTCAATCCCCGAGAAGAACGTCACGTGTCTTACACGATTGGATCATAATCGAGCATTAGGCCAAATCTCCCAGAGGCTAAATGTGCATGTTAGTGATGTGAAGAATGTCATTATCTGGGGCAACCACTCTTCTACACAGTATCCAGACGTCAATCATGCAAAAGTCACCACTAGCAGTGGAGAGAAATCAGTTAGAGAATTGGTTGCAGATGATCAATGGTAACACAACAACTTCAGACCACATCCTTTAAACGTTTAATAAAGTCTTCGTGCATCTATATGTCTTATAGAAGATGGTTGCTCTTCTTTCCTTCAAAAGAAAATTTACTTCAGTAGTACTTTGTCCAAAGCAGGAAGAAAAATTTCACAAAGAGATGTTTTCTGTTCTAACTTTCGATTTCTAAATCATTTTGAAGGTTGAATACTGAGTTTATTACCACCGTACAGCAACGTGGTGCTGCCATTATAAAGGCTCGAAAGCTATCAAGTGCACTGTCTGCTGCCAGTGCTGCTTGTGATCATATACGCAACTGGGTTCTGGGGACCCCCAAGGTTCATCCTTAATCTTCATATGGCATTTGATCATGATTGGTATTTTTACTATTCAACTTTTGGCTGACATTTAATTGCTTCGTTGCATTCTTCATTTAGGGAACTTGGGTTTCCATGGGAGTGTATTCTGATGGTTCTTATGGTATAGAACGTGGCCTTATCTACTCCTTTCCAGTCACATGTGAGAAAGGAGAATGGTCAATCGTCCAGGGTAAGCTTTCTTTCTTTCTGGATCAATGGTCAAGGGAGCTGCGAAATAGATTGACGCGATATTTTGATTTCTAAACTTCCATCCTTACTCTTTTTTCGCTCTTCATAGTTTCAAAGTTATGTTTTCGTGCCCAAAATTTACAATACATTTTACATAGATCGTGTATGCTCATATCTGAACTTTAGAAATTGGCGACTCAAGAGTTGTCTGGTCATTTAACGTGGAATATGAAGGATAAAAGTTAGAAGGAATGAGAATATGCTATAAATCTTTATAACATTAGAAATTTCGCTTACGGATTAAACTGGTCTATCTCAATCCAAATCCAGAATGGAACTGGATGTTGAAGGCTTTCTCTATTGCATTTGCAGGGCTCAAGATTGATGAGTTTTCAAGAGCCAAGATGGATGCGACAGCAAAAGAGCTGATTGAGGAGAAAGCTCTGGCTTATTCATGCCTTGGTTGATATGGAGTTGTGCTATTTGAGTCATGGCTTAGCTTCAATAAATCTTTTAGAGTTTTATTAATTGGGTTCCTTTCTTTAATAATTTCTGGAAATCGTACAGAAATTATGGGTAGTTCATTATTTTATGTGACTTAAACATAATAGCAATAAACTGAATATATTATGGTAGTAACGCTCTACTAAGCTGCTACTAGAAAATTCTTTACTTCCTAAGTTATATTCACATTGGTTGAATTGTTTGCGACATATATTCTCACCTCAGTGTGAATATCGTTGGCTTCAACTAAGTTTTCACTCACTTTGTCGTACGAGTGTCATTATTTGAATTGCATGGTGGATGAAAATGTTAAGACCCTCTGTCCTAACTTCGACCTATTCCTCAGATACACTCCCACAGAAACAGAAAATCGAACGAAAGAAGAATGAATAAGCAGATAATGTGAATACTTACTTCCTTAGAACAAAAGTACCCAGTGGGAATTTGAGAGAGCTGAGAAATCTCTCCATGAATTCTCTCTTCCTTATTTTTCTTCACCCCCTTCGGTTTCCGGATGTCCTATTTAACCAGCTCCTAGTGGTCCCTGCCTCAACCGAAATTCTCTCCCACTATTCCTCCTGAAACCGTATTCGTCCCTCCCACTGCCTCCATAACCGAATTTCCTTGCCCATTTCCTTTTTTAGCTTTCAGAAAATAATTGCATGAATGAGAAATTACTGAATTTTAAACATCGTTTTGAAATATGGCCAAGTATCTTTACAAATTAATTGAGGCAATGCAATTAATTATTTCTTATCAAATTAGTCCATATGATTATGAGTTGAAATTTAGGGTTACATTTTGGTAACACCTTAGTTTAATAAAACTTTTCTAAACAATTGATTAATTATAAGGCGATGATTTTAACTTTTAAATAAATCAAATTCCAAGCTTAAAAGTATATCTAAAGCTAGAAGATGAAGGGAAAAAAAAAAAAAACTAAAAATTGAATATTTTTTCAACATTGTCCATTTTTTTCGGTGAAGGCTTCTAGTTCAATTGTTTTAACTTCCTCTGTTTTTATGGTTTGTAGAGTGGAAAAGAGACACTGAAATGACCTCTGTCTAAGGATACAATCGCCAAAATGAAAAATTTTGCATTTAGCTTTTAAGATTGAAAATAAATAAAGTAAAAGTTTTGAATCGAAGATTGCCATTTTTATGTATTTGTAATTTGTAGAAAAATTAGGGTGTATGGCAACATTCTAAGGTTTCATTTGGATAGTTAAGGAATATAGCAAACTCTGGCATCCTTGAAATGAGTTAATTTTAAAATAAAATAAAAAGGTAAAGGAAACAAAATTTTAATAAAATAATAATAAACACTGTTTGCGAAAACTAATATCGAATTCGGGAGTCGTTTGTGTATGAGAAGGTATTGACACCCCATAACAATTGTTTAGAAAACGGTTACCGAATTTTAAAATCTTGAATTGAAAATATTCTTTAAAAAAAAATCATTTTTTGAACAATGAGTCAATGAACAAGATAAAGTATCATCTGACTACCATTCTAAACGAGTTACAGATTTTTTAGTTCCTTATGAAAGGTAATAGACTAGTAGAGAGGTAAATGATGCCTATTTCAGAAAGTTCCACAAGAGTTCATCCTTCTGTTGGGATTGATGTCCTAAATCTCTCTTGTATTCTCGTAGTTTGTAAACTATGTATAAACAAATTGTTATTATTAAAATATTTGTTATTTTATGAGCATAAACTCAATCCAATAAACAAAGATCATAGGTTATTTTATATAATTTAAAGATGTATGTAGAGACATACAGGTGGATCATGTTTAAATGATAACCTAAATGGTCTGTAGTAGATGGATAAGGTTAGGTACCTGATCTTGGTGACACTACGGATACGGTACCTGATCTTGGTGACACTACGGATACGACCCATTTTGTAGTTGCTACAAAGTGTTGTAAAGTACTACAAATGATCTAATCCTGATCATTCATGTAAAGACATATGAGCGAGAGTATCCTATACAAAGAGTTTGTATAAGACCGGACCACGAAATGAATAGTCTCATTATGTAACGTCATTAATAGTAGAGACTTACATTTCATTAGGATGACCATAGGTAGTGTGAACTCTTGCTTATAAAGGCAGTCCTTTGATTTGTATTGGTGAGAGTGGTCAGTTCGCCGACTCAATATATTTACTATTTTGGGAATTTGTCTGATTGAGGAGATGGGACACAGCTACACAAGACGAAATTCACTCATTCCCTTAAGTAGATAAATTGCTCCCTTGAGGGCTGATTCTGGGGTTTGAACACTTGGTTTGAGAAAGGTTTGGTCATAGTTGGACTATGACTTATTGTTTATTAGAGGGATCAATGGTACTTAAAGAGTTAGATGTAACTATAGGGGCAAAAAGGTAATTTTGATCTAGTTGTACTTACGATCCAATGGACATAGAAATATATTTGTAGTGTAAAGAGTGCAATTGCCAGTCTTTAGTAGAGTGACCAACAGTTAATGGATGTTAAATAATTTAATTAAGGTTTCAATCTACATGTCCATAAGATCCCCTGTAATTCAACTGGGATTATTGAGAATTGATTTTTTATTAATTTTAATTGTTCAAATTAATTAAGAGATTAATTATATATGATATAATTAATTAAAATTAATTATATGTGATATAGTTAGTATAATGTATTTTATACATTATAATATAAAGTTTATTTGAGAGGAATTAAATATTTGAATATGATTCAAATATTAATTGTATGCATTAGATTCATATAAATAAATTTATATAGATTTGATTATATTAAATACCAGGATTGATTGAGAAAATTCAAACTACAGATTATATTGTATTTGATACAATTTAAAAATTATAGGTTATGTGTTATATTCGATAGAACATATAGTTTAATATATAATATATGATAAAGCTGGTTATTGCATATATATAAATTTTATTTATTCAATTATTTGAATTTAATAAATAATTTAATTAAGGAGGGAGTTAGTCCCGTTAGAACTCCCTCCCCCTATTTTCTCTCACTTCCATATACGCCTTTTCTCCTTAAATTTCCTAAGTTTTAATCTCATCCCTCTTCGACTCTTTTCTAACTATTTTCTTTAAAAACAGTTTTTTTAAAATAATAATAATAAATAAATAAAATAAAAATAAGGAAGCCTTATTCCTCCACCATGGTATGTTGCTTTCTGCTCTATTTTTCTTACACATAGTTTAGCTTTTTTATTTGTGAATAAAGCAAGAAAGTAAAGAAACTATAGAGGATGAAACATAAATAACAATAAATCAAACAATAACAGTAGATCTTAAAAAAGGATACGCATTTGGAAATAGATAAATATCATATAATGATAATAAAATATATAATAAAAAAAATAAATAATAACAATAAAAGCAAATTTTCTTGGATCTTTTATTTGCATATTGTAGATTTGATAGGAAAATATGGTTGTTTTAAAACTAATTAGAGAATTGTGGTAGTTTTATGTGTTCGAGGCGTTTGTCGAGGGTTGAGAATTTGACATGTGTAGATGTCGAGGGTTGAGAATTCGACGAAGGTAGATGTCAAGGGTTGAGAACTCGACGATGGTGGATGTCGAGGATTGAGAACTCGACGAGCGATGGAGACTTGTCGAGTGTTGAACATTCGACCTACATAAGTCGAAAGTTCAACCCTCAATAAGCTTATGTCTCGTACCATCCACCACTGCCAACCTGTGCTGCTGATCGAATATGGGCAGCTTTAAACGTCTGTCGTGCTGTCATGCCTCCCCAACTACTGCTTTCAATTTTCAACTCTCGTGGGTCGAGTGGTCAACATTTGACCTATGTGATTTTAAACAGCTCCCCTCCTATTCTCAGATCACATCTTTGTCTTTGCCTTTGCCATCCTCACATTTTTGAAATCCTCTGCCTTCTTCCTCCTCGCGGATCAGAAACTAAATCCATCTCCTCCCATTTTTTACCTCTTTCCATTTCCATTTCTCTTTTTCTATTTCGTTTGATACAAATTATTCCCACATTTCTCCCTTGATCACAAACTATATTTGTTTGTTATTCTACTAATTTTTTATTTTTTAAGAATAAATATAAATTTTATTTTTGTTCTTATATTATTTTTTTCTT
Organism: Benincasa hispida; assembly: GCF_027475165.1. Taxonomy (NCBI): domain Eukaryota; kingdom Viridiplantae; phylum Streptophyta; class Magnoliopsida; order Cucurbitales; family Cucurbitaceae; genus Benincasa; species Benincasa hispida. The sequence goes on from NC_143478.1 coordinate 11,537,236, forward strand.
TAGATTTAATATATATATATATATATATATATTTATATATATATATATATATATTTTGTAGTTGTTGCCGGATAACAAATAACAGGAAAAAATGGGAAATGTTGTCACTTTGAAGGAAAAAAAAGAACTACCGTCAAATTTATGATTCAAACTTTAACTTTTATTTATTAGTAGATTTTTGTTTTTAAAATTTGTTTATGCTAAATATATCATTTTTATTCCTTATATTGATGTCTACCATGATAATGTTAATTTTTTAATATTATTTTTTAATTGAAGATCAAGAAGTAATTTTATTTATTTGTCTTTTTTTAATGATATTCTATATTTTATTATTGTTTTTTAGTTAACAAGTTTAGTATAGTTTAAAAAGTTTAGTTTATTGTTATGTTTAAAAAGCTGGTATTTATCATTTAATACAAAATTATTGTGATTTTTTAAATAAATTTCTTATGATATTTGATTTCTTTAGTATTAACTTTGTTGTTTATAGTGTTAAAAATTTTAGTTTTTTGTTATGTTTAAAAATTTGATGTTTATAGTTTAAAAGCTTTAGTATTTTAGTTTAATACAAATTTATTGTGATTTTTTAAATATAATTCTTATTATGTTTGATTTTTTTAGTATTAACTTTGAAAAAATAGTTTTAAAATCTTTAATTTATTGTTATGTTTAAAAAGTTTATCTTCATAAACCTTAATATTTTTAGTTTAATAAAAAATTATTGTTATATCTAACAATAGTTATAAAAAGTATAATTTATTGTTATGTTTAAAAATAATTTTAAAAATTTTAATTTATTGGTATGTTTAAAAATAATTTTTTTAGTATTAACTTTGAAAAATAATTTGGCTATAGTTTTAAAAAGTTTAATTTATTGTTATGTCTAAAAATAGTTCTGAAATGTTTAATTTATTGTTATGTCTAAAAATAGTTCTGAAATGTTTAATTTATTGTTATGTTTAAAAATAGTTTTAAAAATTTTAATTTATTGTTATGTCTAAAAATAGTTATAAAAAGTTTAATTTATTGTTATGTTTAAAAATAGTTTAAAATTTTTTAATTTATTGTTAGGTTTAAAAATAGTTTTTTTAGTATTAACTTTGAAAAAATAATTTGACTATAGTTTTAAAAAGTTTAATTTATTGTTGTCTAAAAATAGTTATGAAAAGTTTAATTTATTGTCATGTTTAAAAATAGTTTTACAAAATTTAATTTATTGTTATGTTTACAAATAGTTTTAAAAAATTTAATTTATTATTATGTTTAAAAATAGTTTTAAAAAATTTAATTTATTGTTATGTTTTATTGTGATTTTTTAAATATATTTCTTATTGTGATTTTTATTGTGATTTGTTTTTGTTTAAGTTTGATAATTAGTAGAACAATTAGTAATATATGTTTGTCTTTTGGACAAATATTTGGGATTTATGTTATTTACAAATGGTAATATGATTGATGGTATTGATGGAGTTGATTATGACCAACCACCAAGTGGGGTTTTAGCACAATTATATTTGAACAATTCATTGAAATGGTTGGGATGTCACCTAGTGTAGATATGAGAACAAATCAGCTATAAATAATATATAAACATCCTGACCTAGAACCATGAGTTTATGTCATTCCTTATTCCGAATGCACAAGCTATGAACTTGATATTCTCAATCGCGATGTCAATGTCGAATTTAGTGCATTTGTATGTAAATGTAAATAGGATAGAGCTTGATATAAACTTGAATGCACCATTTAGTCTGTTTGAAGATCCAACTCAATGTATTGATCCTGATCCGGAGTCAGTTGCATCGCCATGTGATAATGAAGATATGGCGGCTAACAATCAGTATAGAGATTTCAGAACAGAAACGGACGATGAATTTGAAGAGTTGGATTTTTATGGTCGTGAACATGAGTTACCTTCAGATACATTCAACAATTTGAATATGAATGTACTAGATAACATTCAAGAACATGACCCAATTGTAGCCCATGTGGACGTTAACAATACTCAGTTGTATAAAGGGATGGTTTGTCAAGATAAAGAAATGCTACAACACGCGGTCAAATGTTTTGCTATTAAATGTCATGTACCATATGAGGTTGTGGAATCGATACCGACGATTTGGACAATTCGGTGTAAGAAGTGGGAAAGAAGGTTGCAAATGGAGACTTCGTGCAATAAAGAAAAAATCGCATGACTTGTTCGAGATTACTAAGTATGATGAGCAACATGCATGTTTTTATTCATAACTGAGTCAAAGTCATGTGCAATTAGATTCATCAATGATTGCACTAGAGTTCTGTGATGCTGTAAGAGAAAAACCATTTATCAGCGTGGCATCCAACATCCAATCAAAGTTTGGATATCATGTTCCTTACCATAGGGTATGGGAGGGCAAAAGAAAAACGTTGGCTACCTAGGTGGTTGTATATGGTTAAGCAGACCAATCCCAGAACACGTGTAGAATGGAGAGTGAAAAAAACGCTTACTGAAGGCCATGTTATCCTATTTTCGGCATTTGGTCCTTGTATAGAAAATTTTAATAAATGTTGACCGATAATCCAGATAGATTGTACCCACTTATATGGAAAATAACGAGAAAAATTGTTGATTGCTACATCAGTTGATTCAAACGGGCATCTTCTTCCACTTGCATTTGCCATTGCAGATGAAAAGTCTGCAGACTCATGGAGATGGTTCCTAAAACACTTGAGAGAAATTGTAATACATGAAGAGGTTTGTTTAATTTGAGATCAACATGCTGGCATAATCGCAGCAGTGAACAATCCAGCAAATGGTTGGACGGAACTAAAATGTCACCATCGTTTCTGCTTACAACATATCGTCAGCATCTTTAATAAAAAGTACAAATTTAATACATTGAAAAATTATGTTTATCGTGCCGAGTGTTAGTTTCAAATTCAAAAGTTTAATAAAGCAATTGAAGATATCAAAGGAATAAATCGGAGCTGTCTGAGTTTTTTTTTACGACATTGGTATAGAGCAATAGACTCAAGCACTGATGGAGGATTCAGATATGGATGGATGACGACAAACCTATCAGTGTGCATAAATGGCGTCCTCAAAGGAGCTCGAATGTTGCCGATAAATGCTCTTGCTCAAATAACATTCTTCAAGTACGTGAATTATTTCAAGAAAAGAAGAGAAGAAATAAGGGATTCTTTGGAGCGTCAAGATAAATACACCCGGTAATATTATATATATATATATATTATTACCAATTTGTTTCAAGCATATTTTATAATAAAGTGAAGTAAAAATTCATGTATGCACATGGAAAAATAAATAAATGGGCTGCAAGATCTAGTAAACATGAAGTACAATCATACGATCGATATGAAGGTGTGTTTCATGTGAAGACTGGACGTCATAGTCTCAATGCTAAAGGAGGAAATATTCAAATATTGAGGCTAAACAGGTCCGAGCGGTACTGTTCATGTAACAAGTGGCAAACGTTCGGTGTTCCATGCTCGCATTTTATGGTAGTTTGCTCACGTTTTAACATGAACTACGAAGACTTTCTCGAGGACTACTCTAAATTATCAACGTATGCTGAATGTTACTCTCCTCAATTTGAACCTGTATCGCATGAAGATTACTGGATCACGCACCCTAATATGCCCGTCTTATATGCTGATCCATTATTGTTGAGAAAACCTGGTAGACCAAAAAGTTCACGTTATCATATCGAGATGGATTGGACAGAACCAGTCACTTGACAATGATGTGGATTTTGTAACCAGTTAGGCCATAATCGAAAGATGTGTCCTTAGTTACTAAGACGGGCTCCAGACAGTTAGGGATTGAGGAATAATTTTTTTTTCATGTATATTTAATTAAGTGTAGATGATACACATTTATTGTATATTCAATTTTTTTATTATAATTTATAAAGTTGTACATTATTCTTTTAATTGAGAAATAAATACTTTTTTTTATCATGTATATTTAATTAAGTGTAGATATTTTTATTGTATAATCAATTTTTTTATTATAATTCATAAAGTTGTACATCATTCTTTTAATTAAGTTGTACATTATTTAATTGAGAAATAAATATTTTTTTTCCTTTTAGATCATGGCTTTAAACCCAGGACCTATTGATCCCGATGTTTTGTACGACCAATCCATTCATCGATCATCTTTTGTATGGCGAGATCGTACTACTGGAGAAATATCTTGTAGGTGTCGAGAGGCAGTTGTCCAACCCACTATCCCACTCCACCCTCGAATACTATCGCTACTCTGTATATCTGGATTCTATGGGATTGCTAGATTGGGATTTATTCAGTTGGACTGACATCTGATCACAACCTTGATCGAGAGATGGAAATCTAAGACACATACATTTCATATGTTTGTTGAAGAGTGCACTATCACTCTACAAGACATACAAGTGTTGTTGGGGTTACCTGTTAACGGTGAGCCGGTCACCGGAGTGATGTATGATGACTGGTCACAAGTTTGTCAACGGTACCTCGGTGTGACCCTATACTGACAAAATTAAATGATCAAGGTTAAGTTTGATATGGTTAGGAACACAATTCCGTGAGCTCACAGATGATGCAAACGAGAAAACCGTCATAAGATATGCGCGAGCATATATACTACAAATGATGAGTCATTTTGTTCACTTGATGTTCCTGCCACTATTAGCTAACCTCTATGATGCAGGGCGGTATTCCTGGGGTAGATTATGTTTGGCATGGTTGTATAGACAACTATGCAAAACAACAAGACCTGAAGTTCGTGAGATAGCTGGCCTCTAATACTTTTGCAACTATGGGCTTGGGAGCGATTTCCAAGAATGGCTCCATAGCTACAACATGTAAATGTCGTTCAGTTAGCTGGACGAGTCTACAGTTCTCGGTATGTTATTTTAGTTCAATCTAATTTTTATATGAATGATCTAGTTAATTTAGAATCTAAATTATCAATTTAAAAATTTAGGTGGAGAGACAAATTTTGTGTGACTAGGACAACTACACATAAAGTCAGCCAGTACAGATACATATTTGATCTTCTTCAACTTAATCAGGTACATTAACATTGAACCAAATTGATTATTTTATACACATTTTTATTGTATTTGTCTTTAATGTTTTCCAATATAATATTTTGTGTTTCAGGTTATTTGGGAGCCCTATAAAATTATTATACACCTTTTGTCCAATTTCGGTACGAATGGTCAAAACATATGGCGGACGATGAGTCCTCTCATATGTCCCATCGCCTTGTAATACTGAACCCTACTACATATTGAGTTAAGGACTGGAGATTGGTCTGAAAAAGTTGCACATTTGGTAGTGCGATTTAAAAATTGCGCCTAGTTGTGAATTTCAAAAAAATTTATTTTCTATCGTGCAAGGTTTATTGCAGTGGGGGTTTCTATTGAACAGTTTGACAGGGATGTCACTCAAGACTACATTCAATGGTATAATAATATCACAAGGCGCTACGTCACTCGTCCGTAGCAACTGTGGGTCATCTGGTAAATGAATGAATATTATCTAATTATTTTTAATTTAAATTTATTTTAAATATAATCTAATTGTTTTATAATTCACAGAGATCAAATAAGACTCCGTGATGTTGCGAATGATCCGAACCAGGTTCTTGCTATATGTAGTGACAACCAGAGCTATATGAAGAAGATACATTATACGTACAATATACCTATTGTTCCTCCACCAACTCCTAGACGTAAAGGACCTGTTCGGGAAGAGGATGAGTTCGATGAGGTTGCCCACAATGTGGAAGAGTTGCCCCTGTGATGCAGATACAGAGTCAAATTGATTATGTTAGTCCGATGATGATGATGCCGACATTTGGTTCAGGACATTATGACTCAGAGGCTGGTCCTTCGTCTTCATACGTGCATGGACATGGTTGGGGTCGTGGAGAGCATAATGAATATTTATATTATGAAGCGCTTGTAGAGGTACCAGAGCAACATCAAGTTTAAAGTCGACGACGACAACCAACTTGAAATTGACGACGTCCGCCTTGTGGAACACATTGATTTTTGTAATTATTTTTATATAAATGAGATATTTTAATTTACACTTTATTATTTTTATGAGCTATTATTTTTTTAATTTGTTCTTTTTAGAGTTAAATTAAGATGGTTTAAAAATAATAAAAACATAAAAAAAAAATGTAAAATGGAATATACTAAATAATAACATAATAGAAAATTTAAAAAAAAAAAAAGAAAAAATGGAGGTCGAATTAATGAAAAATAATAATAATAAAAAAATAAAGGTCGAATCTAATTCGACCTTTGGTTGGTCGAATTTTGAAGACTCGACAACATAAAAAAAATACAATATTTTTATAAATAGTTTGAAAACAACGCTATTTTTATAAATAGTTTTTAAAACAACAATATTACTCTAATTTACCCAATTTTCCTTATAACTTTTTCTTTCTCTCTATTTTTTTTAGATGTTTAAGAGTGGAGAAAAATATTGAAGGTTAGGATCCAGATCAGGAAGCAGCTCATTGTTTGAGGTGTGGATCCTTGGAACAAAACGCCCTAGCAAGAGCAACCTCCAACGAAACTAGACTTTTTGCATTATGGAATTTTGATTTTTTTAGAAGATTTTCGGGTTGATTTTTGTGTGTGAAACTCACATATTTTCTCTTTGTTTCCCTAGGGTTTTTTCCTTTGTTTTTTTTTTTTTGTTTTTTTTGTTTTTTTCTGTAAATCTAAAGGGTTCTCTCTAGGTTTCTTCTTCAAATTTTGCTCACTGTTCCCCCCTCTGTTTTTTTTTTTAATTATTATTATTATTAAGTAAAAATCCTCCCTGAAGAAGAAGATAGTTTTTATAGCCAAAATTGCTTCCCCAAATAGCCTAAAATTCTACTGGCAATATTTTGAAATTTGAAAACAATATCAAACTTGACTTAAACCTAAAGGGGAAATGGATTTTTGGCAACCAAAACTTAATTCAAAAAATTACCTTTTTAGTTTTTTTTTCCTAAAAAATTAATTACTCTAACTAACCAATTTAGTTATTCTAACCATACTAACCACAAAAGTTTTTTTTTAAAAAAAAGTAGTAAAAATGTGTATAAAAAAAGGTGGATAACCATCCAAATTAAATTAGCAAATTTAAGGTGAACTTAATCTAAAAACATAGTTAATTAAAATAGATCCGAATAAAAATATGTGGCTACAGCCTCAACCAAATATTTAGTGTAACTAATTTAATCCTGTTGATTTAAATTTTAGACTATCTTTTCAGTTATGTGTGGATGATCGTACTAATCAGAATTTGTCAAAATCTAAGGAAAAAATTATGTCGAAGTCATTTGCAAAGTGGTAGCTGCAAAGAACCAATATATACAAAGATTCATGACTATGAGTACACATCAAACAAAGTAAAATTCGATACCAATATTGATATTTAGTTTACTTTGTCTCTTAAAGAGGTAGGTTGATATACTGACAAATCTATCAACATATCGCAAGATACAAAGGGTACATTAAGAGTTTATTAGGAGTTGTCACTTTCCCTTCCCAGTGATAAGCTAATGCATGGTATATACGAATAAAAATTGATTTCATGTAACACTCAATATTTTGTTGGTTTTTTCCTTTCTTACTGAAATATAGTGTATTTTGTTGTAAAATTGAAGAATACAATGAGATACAATCGAAAAATATAATATAATATATTAAAATAAAAGAAAACAATAAAACAACAAAATTCTATGGATATTAGGAAATTTTCTCCGAGCTTTTTGGATTTTTCACCAATCTTTAATCTACAAAGACCACAAATGGTCACCATTTATAAAGATTTTGGCAATTAGAATATAGCATATTTAGACACTAATCATGTATAATTTTATGACACATAGGGACATTTGGGGCAAGGAATTGGTTATTATAGTTAGGTTATAATAGTTTATGTTTGGGTTATGGATTACTTTAGTTTGAGTTATAATAATATGTGTTTGAGGTATAAACTATTTTAGTTTAAGAAAAAAATAATAAACACTATAGCAAAGATTAAAAAATTGAAGAATATAAAACAGTAAAAACTGTAATAAAAAATAAATACTATAACAAATCAAGATTTTAAAATAGTGTTGACAATAGGTAATTGGAAAATACAAAAGAGTATTTATTGTAGCAAGAGGTGGTTACTATAGTCTTATGATAGTTCTGCCCCAAACACACCCATAGTCTACACATGAGGTAGTTGGCAAATGCCACATGGTCTTTTGACACTAAGCATGGCCCATTGGTATCTACATTACACATATATTATGATATTTATAATATTCTCTCACATATTATGATCTAAGTGTGAGGTGGATGATTGGACCTCTAATCTCGAAGTCGATAATAGAAGCACTATGCTAGTTGAACTACGTTTATGTTGATAAATGTTGTGGTACATTTGAATTTGAATATTCAAATTGAGGTGGTTGACTTTGTTGTGCATCATCTATTTTATTATAATGGAAAAATCATGAGATGCTCTTGTAATGGTGTGTTTCAACAAAGTATATAGTGGTATTTATTGAAATTGGTAGATGGATTTTGAATTCTTGTGTGAGTCCACTGTACAATAACGGACAATATTACAAGCATTAGGTATGGTTCATACATTTCCACCAATAATAAAAGTAGCTAAAATGTTCAACAACAATTTTTATATTATTCGTGTACAATTGAATTCTTAATGTATGCAATTTGGTTACATCTGCCACATTTATATAATATAGGAGCTTGAAGATTGACGAAATTCTCTTTTATTTTTTTGGTGACCAACTTTTGCTTCCTACAAAAATAAAAAAGAAAGAAATTAAACTTCAACAATCTATAAAATATCTTGCAACATCTCACATATATAAATCAGAACCTACAATTATATCGTAAAGCTTGCTAAAACGGGTGTAAACCACCCAAAATCATCTCAACACAACTATAAAAATGATTTCAAGTTGGTGGATTTCAAGTTTAGAAGATGAAAGATAGTTGTGAGGTATTGCGAGATAAAGAAAATAGTGCCTAAGAAACTATCTAAAACATGTCGAAACCAATTATAACACATATAAGAATGATCTGGAGTTGGACATTTTAAATTTAGAAATTGGAAAGTTGTTGAGAGATATTATGATATGTTGCAAGATAAAAAAACGATGAATAAAAAACTATCTAAAACATGTCAAAATCGATTCTAAAACACATAAAAATGGTTTTGGTTGGACATTTCAAGTTTGGAAGTTGAAAAAGTTGTTACGAGATATTGCGAGATAAAAAATCTAGAAAAACTATCTACAAACATGTCTAAATCTATCCTAAGTCATCTAAAACATATATAAAAATGATTTTGGATTAGGTATTTCAAGTTTGAAAGTTGGAAAGTTGTTACGAGATATTGCAAGATGTTGCGAGAATAAAAAAAAAAATCATGCCTAGAAAACTATCTAAAACTGATTCTAAAACACCTAAAACACATGTAAAATTGATTTGGGATTGGACAATTAGAATTTGAAAGTTGGAAAGTTGTTGCGAGGTATTGTGAGATGTAACATTATGGATACAATCCACTTTATAATTGTTACTAATGTGGTAAATATTACAGATGGTTTGATCTAAATCGTTTATGTAAATACATTCGAGTGGAGGTATTCTATATAATGAGTTTGTATAAAATTGGACTGCAATATATTTAATCTCTCATTTTAACACCGTTGATCGAATAGATTAATATTTCATAGGATAATCATGTAACTCGATCTCAATCTTGAGTGAGTTATGGAATTCTGTCCATGAGGACAATCATTTGATTTATATGGGTGAGAGTGGCCCAAGTCGCTGACTCAATAAGTCTACCATTTTAGGATATGTCCAAGTAGGGAGCTGAGAATATAACTACACAAGATGGAATTCACTCCTTCCCACCTTTAGGGTAAGTAGATGAGTAATTCCCTTAACTGTTGATTTCAAGTATTGAACAAAGGGTACCCGTCCCTCTCACTGGCTCGAGAGGGACTCGGTTTATGGTAAGACCATAAATAGATTGTTCATTAGAGAGATCTGTAGTACTTAAAGAGTAAAAGGTAATTACAGAGGCAAAACGGTAATTTCTTCCAGTTGTAATTACGAATTGCTTGCGAATGATTTTTTGGGAATGTCCTAAAACTCGCAATTTGTATTTTTGCACATATTCTATTTTGCAATAAAAGTGTTATTGAAATTACATTATGTTATAAAATCCAATATAAATGAACCCATGACTATAGTATGAATACTTTAACTTTATGTAGATACATAAAAGAGGATCAAGTTTTAGTTTATAGCCAAAAAGGTCTAAAGTATATTGATGAGATTGGGTACCTCATCTTGGGGACACTATGGATGTAGCCTACTTTGTATATTGATACAAACGATGTGATCCCGAAATCGTCATGTGGAGACATGCGAGTGAGGGCATCTTATGCAAAAGATTTTTGCATAAGACCGGACCACGAAATGTCACCTTTCTTTTAATAATCGTTTACTGTTAAAATTGATTATTTCAAATTGATGGCCTAAGGTAACTTAATCTTAATCTTGAGCTAACTATGAACTCATGTTTATTTAGAATTATCCTTTGATCTGCATAGGTGAGAATGGTTCAACGCTCATAAGCCTCCTATTTTGGGGATAAAATCAGATAAATAGCTGGGGACATAGTCCTCAAAATGGAATTGACTCATACCCAACTTAGGGTTAGCAGATAGATTGTTCCCTTAAGTATTGATTCCTAGTCTTGAACAAAGGGACCTCACCTTCTCAGGACAGAGAGGGATATGGTTTATTAGTTGGACTATAAACTAATTATTCAATAGAGGATCAATGGAGACTTAAGGAGCAAGATGTATTTGTAGGGGTAAAATAGTAATTTTGATCTAGTTGAAAATACGAACGACTTGTGAAGAAGCGACTTACTAATTATGGTTAAATCAAGTGGATAAAAATATATCTACAGTGAGGAGAATGCAACTATTAAGCTATAGTTGTAAACCCCGTACTCTACTTTTCCTACATAAGTGAGTAACAAGTGTGTTAAGTAAAATTATAAAAGGAGGTAAAGGAAGTAGGCAGATGGAGGAAGAAAATTCTAAGTGTTAGAAATACTTAGTCAAAGGTGAGTTTTAGATAATATAACAAGTGAAAATTTGGCTAAATGTAAGGTAAAAAAGGACCCATGTGTTAAGTGTTAGAAGACATTAACGCATAAGATGAGAACGCAACCATGCGTCTGTAAGGTTAGACGCATGATTGGCCGAAGTATTGGCAAGAAGCGTTGTCAAGAGTTGCTCATGCGTTGGGTATGTGTGAGCAAGAGCGGAGAAAGAGAGATTGAGCGCAAGGCGATGGGGCAGACGATCGTATAGTAAGTGTGCGGCGCTACACAATGAGATAGGCGATCGTATAGGCAGACGCTGGACGATCGCATAGTAGAGCGGGAGCTACACAATGAGGTAAGCGATCGTATAGGTGGGCACTGGGCAATGATGCAAACGATTAGAGGATACATTAGACGTTAAGGCATCAACACTAAACGACGGAGGTAAACGATGCTCGCAGTAGCTAGACGATAGACGTTAGGCGCTAGACGATAGGTGCTGGGCATTAAACGATGGAGTATGCGATGCACGCTAAATTTATATTATGAAGGAAGGGAAGGAAAAAATAAATTACTTGAAGAAACTCACTAATGGGAATTGGCCGGAAGCACTAAGTGATGGATGAGGTGGCAGTTTAACCATTAAACAGGGAAGGTGGAAGGAGGTATAAAAGGAAAAGGAATTTCAGAAGCTCGGTTTTGGAAAATGACTTGAGTAAATTAAGTGAGATCGGTGCCGTTCGAAAGCTGAGAGAATCTAGTTTTTAAGGTTGTTTTACCGAAGAAAGATCTCATGCGAAAAATAGTAAAAAGTGAAGAATTTACAGAAGAGACAGATTCTCGGATTAATCAGAGCCCGGAGTGAAGATTGGAAGCTCCATGACAAACTACAAGAAATTTTCAGCTGATATTTTAAAAGTAAGAAAGTTCACTCAATTCTAAACAAGTTTTCAGAAGGAAGTTTCTTAAAAAGAATTCTGGATTTTGAGTTAAGAATTTTTGAAATTGGAACAGGGAATCGGTGCGTAAGCAGGCAGCTGCTTGGGAAGATTAAGCAGGCAGCTCACCACAGTGAGCGAGAGCAAGCGAGAGATAAGAAAATTAGCGAGAGTGAGCGAGAGATAAGCAAGAGGAGGATCTCTCTAAGGATGAAGATCTCACTAGAAGTGGTAAATCTCGCTCATAATGATCATCTTACTAGTAATGTTGTTTTGTTGGTGAAAGTTTCATCAATAAGTGAGCTACCTCAAGCTTTTTGCTAAGAATTCTAAGGAATCTAACCAGGGATTATGTCATTTCAGACCGAGAAGAGCTAAAAGAGGCATATAAACCATTTAAGAGCCCTGATGAGCTGTGAGTGATGGTTATTTTACAAGAAGTTCCAAGCAACACATTTCTCTATAGTTTATAAACGCATGCTAGTTACAAAGTTTATGAAATATGCTTTGGTACAATGGTTGAACCATGATAATCTTCAAAAGGAGATTCTATGACATGTTTATGTTACAAGTATTTGTATTATGTTTTAAAGCATATGTGCTCTTAATGTTGTTGAGCATGCGTTAGGGTTAAAGATAAGGTTGAATGAAGCTTGATGTACTATGTTTTAAATACCTAAGGTTATCAAAGTATATGTGTTGGTATTCCTAAACACAATGAAAAAGATATTGAAGGTAGGGAAGGTATCCTAAAGAGATTTCTATGTTATATTTGAAACTATTCTTTTTAATGCTCTTCGAGAACTTGATAGCTTAAGTGAGCCGGATACTAAAGGTAAGGAAGGTATCTGAGTAAATGTATCTAAGGTGTTGATGGTACTTAGAAAACTCCACATGCACATAGATAGTTCAATAAAGAGATCGACGTAGGGGTCTCTCCTAGCCATAGTTCAGAGGTCAAAGTAGGGGTCTCTTCTGGCCATGGCTTGACGTTAGGAATTAGAGCGATGGATGTTCATTCTCAACTAAGATTCAGGTTTCAGATACAATGATTTTAAAAGTTTTATGTACATATTTGCTTGGCATATTTTAGTTCCAGTATTATGTTTTCGAGTTTTCAGTTTAAGCATGATATTAATGTTTTTATTAAGTTACTCACTGGGTGAGTAGCTCATTCTTTCAAATGTTTTTCTTTTCCCATGTAGTGGTCATCTCCCTAGAGGTTAGTTGTTATCCTGCTCTGCCACTCAGGGACTCCGGTTAAAAGTCCAAAGTCTAGAAAGAAGTTTTATGTGTTTACTCTGTAAATGTACTCTGTATATATGTGTTGCTCATATTAGGGACTAGTAAAGTATATTGAGACCGCTGAACTCTGTATGTGTTAATATGATGTAATTATGTTGTTGTTGATCCCTGATGTACTGAGGTTATTTTTAAAGTTTCATTAGTTTGGTGAATGTTATATATGTATTCCAGAGATCTAAGTAGGTTAAGGATGTTAGTTAAGCAGTAAGTGCCACAAAAAGGTTGGTAACTACTATCGTCACATTCACTTCTGGATTAAGAAGGGTAATCTGGGAGGGGTGTGACAATAGTAGTATGTCTCGGTAGTTAACGAATATTGATTAATTAGTTTAGCCAATTAAATCTCAAATAGTTGAAGCTCATGATCTGTAGGTTCATAAGATCCCTCTACTAGCTCGTAAAAGATTAAACCTTGAGTTAAAATATTGAGTGAATTTGAAATGTTCAAATTCAGTTTTAGAGTTTGGATAATTATACTCGATATAATTAATGTTTAAATTTATTGAAATTAAATGTATTTGGAGAGTTTAATATATTTAAATGATGATTTAAATATTGATTACATGAATAAGATTCATGTTTGAATTAGGTGTTTTATTAATTTAATATTTGATATTAAATTATTATTATTAATTAATTAATTAATTAAATTTATTTAATTATTTATTTAAAATCAAATCAAATTTCAATTTCAAACTCAATTTCAGAAAGTGGTTTTTAAATTATGTTTCATTTAATTATAAATTAAATGTAATTGAAAATTGAAAATGATTTTTGATTTTTTGTGGATTCATCCATTTTCTGGATTTCTTAGTGGATTTCACCCTAAATCAACACATAGGCCACTTTGATAATACATTTTGAAGTGTCAAGATGATGTAATTGATTAAATGCTTCAAACTTTCTGAGATTAAGAGGATGCATGCTGAATTTTTTGGAAATTCTGCTAAACTTTTTTTTTTTCCTCTCAAACCCTCTCCAAAAGCCACCAAAATTCTCTCCCAACTAGAGTTCCACCACTCAATCCAAGACTGAGATTAGTGGAGAAGATTCTCTTTTAGGATTGATTTACTGTTGTGGTTAAATTCATGGATGCATAAATATTCCACAGTCAATGAATGTTTATTAACATAATTAAAGAGTTTAACTAGTTAATGTCGAATCATTTGAGATTCCAATATGTAGATCTATTATGTCTCTCTATTAGCTTAGAACCGATAAACAAGAACCAAGAGTTTTTTAAAGAATTTGAATGGCTCAAATTAAATAAAAGAATAACATTAATTGTACATGATATAATTAATATAATGTATAAAAACATTATGTATAAAATTAATTGTGAATATATTTCAAAATTAAAATTTATAATAAAAAGAGATTTAACATATTCATATGATTCAAATATTAAAATAATATGAATTAGATTCATATTAAAACTATTGGTTAAAATTTAATATGAAAGAGATTCATATTAAAACTATATGTTACAAGAGAGATGCATTTGAATGTGATTTAAATGTACATTTAATTAAATATGAGATATTTAATTAAAATATTAATTAATTATTTATTTATTTTAACTAAATAAGTTATATTTCATATAATTAAAATTAAAAGAACTCGAAGTTATTTCAAATTAATTTCCACTTCACGTATTAAGAGGTGGGAAGTTTATTTACGAGTGTCGTTATTGTAGAAAAGTATTTCTCCCTCTCAATTCTCTCAAGAAAATGTAATATTCCCTATGTCTTTTAAAAAGTCGGTTCCCACAAACCAGTCAAGAGAATAGTTGGGAATATTCGATGGTGGCATCTTCGTACTAAAATTCGATGGTGGCATCTTCGTACTGTCCATGGAAGATCAGTTCGTTGAGGAAGAAGAAGATGCAATTTTTTTTTAAAGAAACACTTGTTCAAAGGTGAATTCTTTCTTCTTTTCTGTAAAATTAACTTTTATTCTTTCTTCTTTTCGGTAAAATTAACTTTTATTCTTTATTCTTTTCGGTAAAATTAACTTTTATTTCATGTTTAACCTTTACTGCATCGTGGATGCATGTTGTGTTTTATGTTATATGTTAAAAATTCTAAAACAAAAACCAAAAGCAAGATATTTACACCAAAACAATCATGAATTAAGAAAAAATTAAATCTGATTTTTTTTTTCTGGGAAAAACCACACTTTTCAATACTTTCAATCTAAACTAAGAATCTTGGAAGAATAAACATTGACTAATAAAATTATACAAAACCAGAACCAAAACATTAAAAAAAAATTGCAAAAATTCATTTTATCCCAATCAAGAGAATTTAGAACCAATAATCCTTCTAACAAAAGTTAACTATTCAAATAAAGGGAAAGGGTTTACGTTTTTTTTTTTTCTTTCTCGGAGGAAAAACTTAGACTACGTCCTTTTTTTTTTCTTTTTGTCGTGAAAGACCACTAAAAAATAGAGTTAAGGTTAAGTGATCTTTATAAAGAAATCATGGTCTAAACCCTAAAGGCTCTTTGTTTTATTTTTTTAAAAAAAAACTAATTAATTAAATAAAAAGAATTTTTTATCCTCTTTTTAAACAAATCTATGAGTGTTAAATGAAATCTTTTAAATTAAAAAAAAATATATGATAAATATATATATATATATCTTTAAAAAACCAATTGTTACCATAAATATATAATTTATCTGGAGTTCAACATTTGAATTTTGAGAGTTGTGAGATATTTGCAAGATGTTGCATGATGAAAAAACAATAATTAAAAAACTTCCCTAAAATATGTGTAAAACCATCATAAAACCTCAAACTAATATATAAATGATTTGGGACTAAACATTTGAAGTTTGGAAGATACGTAAGATTAAAAAAATAAAAAAAACTAAAAAATTTGCTATAAAACCATTATAAATCACTTAAAATAAATATAAAATTAATTTAGGGTTATAGATTTCGAGATTGGACATTGAGGAAATTAATAAAATGATTTTTTGTTTTCATTTAAGGATAATATGGTCCATTCACATCTAATTTGTCCCAAAACTAATTTTTAAAAAGGGTCCCAAAAATCCTTAACACCCTTATTTTTAAAATTTAAAAAAAAAAAAAAAAAAAAAAATCTATTTTTAGCAATTTCCCCTTCATCTTCAACGTGAAAGGCAAAGGGGGAAGAAGAAGGGCAGCCGCAGAAGATAGAGATAGAGGAAAAAACAAAAAACCACTCAGCAACCAGAAGAGAAGAAAATTGCAGCGGGTCACCGGGTTTAGAAGCTGAATCGCGACTTTGTGGGACTCTGCGTAGAGGACCATTGTGGGTATCAAGTCACTGACGTTTCCCTTCAACTTTTTTTCTGCTTCACGCCTTCTTCCCCTCTCTTTCAGCAGCTCACTGTCGCTGCTGCATCTCCCCTGTTCAGTGCTTCTGGCTTTGCCCCTTTTATTGTTACTGGTATTCTCTCAATCTCTATCCATGTCTTCCTTCTCACTTGAAAAACACAAATTAGGACTGGTCTAACGCAAAAATGGAGGAGTCCGACGACATTCTGGCTAATTGAGCCTTTTCGAACTGCTTTTTGATTTTTTGCATGTCTTTCAAATGATGAGGCTTTGATCATTTGTATATCTCTTTCGTATTCGCAAAAAAATGCCTTATTTATGCGATTGTGAATTTTCCAGCTTCTCCCTTCTTCTTTACTTCTCTACAATCAGTTGAAGTGTAATCCTTGCCTTATGAAATTCTCTTTAATACCTAGTTTATAGGAGTTATTTTGATTGACTGAACAACCTTAACCATATTCGTATTTGTGGGTTTTAGTTGGAAGAAGACAATGAGTATTTTTTGAAAAGTAAAAATCTTGAACAATACAATTACCAATGATACTTTGATTGTATCTGAAATAGGAGCCGTCTATATGGTTTTTACTTGATGGGCTTGATTTAGAAAGGTGTAGAAAATATTTAGAAGTGGAAGGGTGAAAGAGACCTAAAAATTCATTCATCTCTTAAAGCCATTTTTATAGATAGTATGGATATAGATATGGATGTAGATTATAGATATAGTCATAAAGAAAAGAAAAACGATTTTCTCTATACACAGTTGAAGAAAAAACCAAATTGATTTATATTCAGTAACTGGTTAAATTTATGACAGAAAATTTCTGTTTGATCCCTTTCTAGGTTTCTCTTTAGTTCCTTCCTCCATCTTGTATTGTTGGATGGTTGAGGGATTCTTCTGAATAACTGCGCCAAATGTTCTTCCTCCTTCGAAATTTATTCTTGGAGTTTGGATGTAACTGTAGAATAATTAAATTAACCAAGCCAAGCAAGCAAAGTCTAGCAGAGGACGCATTCTGCTTGATGCTGTACAAGTGCAACACTGATCAAAATCTACGAATATTTTCGAAGAGACAAAGTGGTTTTCCTTTGGTTTACCTTTCTTTGTTCTTTCCAATTTTGACTGGTTTTTTTAGTAATTTTGCGCAAGAGCGATTAAGAAGAGTGGTTGTTACCTAAATTTGCAAGCCCTCTTTAGGTAATGGCACGAGCTATCATTAGTGAAGTCGGTGATTCTTGTTTGTCTATGTGAACTTTTGTGAACTTTTTTCTTCTTAATAATAATAAACAATTTCATTGATGCATGGAATTTACAAAATTAAAGTATGATCCATGATGGTTGCAAAAATCTTTCCCGATTGGAAGAAAGAGTAGCATAACTACTATAGGAAGCAAAGATGTTAGATAATTTACACCATAAAATAGCATAATAAATAACCAGACCAAAGAACACTACAAAGATATGTACGTCCATAAGAATGCTCGGTTGATGTGTACCCATAGTAAATAACTTTCATTTTTTTCATATTTGCTTTTGGAGTCTGAAAGATTATCTCTTTGTATTTCATGTTTAGACGTTATTGATGATGTCTCAGAGTGAACTATTTAGGTTGGAATAAAATGAATGAGACAATGAGACAATTTCAACAGAGTTTAATAGAGCTAGAAGCTGAAGCAGAGCATCTCCTCCTAGCCCGCAACGAAGTAAGCTTATATATATTAGAAGTTTGGCAACTTGGCTTACAAGATTACATGTAGTTCCTACTTGCAATATACTTTCTTCGTGGTGAAAATTGGAATTGCAGTGTCACAATTTGTCTATCATTGAAATGAAATTGTTCTGTAACTTTGAGACGTAAAAAGGTAAAGTGACCATCGTTGTTTTGGCATCAAAATGTCAGTTGGTTGAAAATGATAGAGTGAGAAATGGGAATAGAGAAGCATTGACTGCTTTGAGGAGGCAAGCGAGAACAACAAAGTCTAGTGTTCCATCACCTTTTGAGTCAATAATGAAGGAGGTGGGGGGTTCTGAATCGAGGCCACTGGTGAAGGAGATTTGCACTACCTGTGGGAATCATGATTCTAATGAGCGCACTTGGATGATGTTCCCAGGAACTGATTTGTTCGCCAGGGTACCATTTCATGCTTCTCATACAATCCTGGAGACAGGTTACTGCTGGGACACATTTTTTTTTTTCTTTTTCTTTTTCTTTTTCTTTTTTTTTTTGTCTAATGCTGTTAATTTTATGTCATTTATTAGTGCATGGCTCTTTAAGAAATAATCCATTAAAATTCGTTAAAACATATGCAGTTCCATGTTTGTTTACTTAACCTGTTAATGGCTAAAGTTAAATCCTCGGAGCTTCGGGTTGAATAATTTCGTGGAAGCTGTTTGTCATTATAATCTGCAGTGGCCAAAGGGCTTCTCTTAAGTTGAATGGGGACATGGCAAGGGTGGTGTATACTGTTTGTGGTTTTTGTGGAGATTTCCCTTGTGTTCAAAAACAAGATGGATTGAAACAGAGAATTCTCATTTTTCAAATTGATTGAATTTTTTTTGTTTTTGATGAATGATTTAGTAGTTATGAGAAGCATATATGCATCTCTCATTTTGAACTAATGAAGCTCCTCTCCCATTTTTAAGTGCTATACATGTGGGTTTCTTAAATTCATTTTATTGTTATTATTTTTTTCTTAAAGAATACAATATTCAGTACCATTTTCTACCGGTAACATTGATTTCATCCACTTGGAGTTTGTAGAGCTTTCACTTTATTTTGACAGTTGAATTATTGTTTCTGGTGTGTATCCCTTTCACATGGCAGATCAGTCGAAACTCGATTTTGAGGCAAAGAAATTACAGAGTTACGTAAAAGATCAGTCCCTTCTGATTTCAGAAAAAGGTGCCCTAGCTGACAAGATCAGTCCAGGGGTGCTCAAGTCATTGGTGACATTGACAGACAAACCAAAATGATTTTCCCATTCCTACTCCAATGTGAATGATGAGGAGGTGGGAATTGTGTTCATCCAGGAGCCTTGTTGCTGATGGAGCACTGGTTCTCCTTCAAGTGTCAAAATGAACCCAAGTACATTCTTTTTCACTTGTTACTGTATTCTATTGACTATTCAAGTTGTGCATGCTGGGTAGCCTTAGAATGGATAATATCTCCAAGTCTTGTTTGTGTGACAGTTTTGAATATTACATCCAGCTCTGCATTGGTGCTAGCAGAACTAGACTAGTAGCATGTAAGAATTTAGTCTGAACTGATGGGATTCTGGACTTGTCTGATTGTCTTATAATGATACATTTGCTCTCTAAATTATTCTGCCTACTGGATTGATGTGTAGTAATCTGCGTTACAATTTTGGCCTAGCCCAAAAATTTTAGCATTGCAAGCTCGATGATTATATTAATTCCATGGTTTGATTTTATGGGGGCAAAGATGGAACCTACTGTCAGACTTTGCAGCATGTTTATGTCAATTTTACTGCAATATTAATATAATTAATCAAGTCAGTTGAGTTTGTTAAAATTTAAATGCCAGTGAGATTGTATGTTTGTAATGTAGATATGCTTCTTTAAGAAAAGAATAGTTCCATGTGTCGATGTTGCGTAAATATATTTTGGACCTGTCTCATGTTTTAGAATCACAACCATTGTAACTTAAGGAAAATCTGTCATATGAGGAAGAACTTGTACAAATCTTAGACGGGAAGGAGTAAGTATTGAGAAACAAGACGATTCCACTAGTCAAAGTATTATGGAGAGACCATGCAGTGTAAGAAGCAACCGGGGAAAGCGAACAATAGATGAGAGCCAAATATTCTCAGTTTTTCTCTGATGATTTTTAGCTAAATTTTGAGGACGAAATTCATAAAAAGGGGTACGGACTTGTAAGTCCTCGTCCCTTTTCCTCTTGTTTATGTTTAAGATTAACCTAAATAAGTGAGTTTAGTATGTACATAAATGGATTACTTGGATTGTATGACCTAAGAAAGTTTTGATGCTAAATGTTGAAGTTAAAGTTGGAAATTATTTGACAAATGCAAGTTCTTTTAGAAACATATTAATGCTTGTTATTGTTGGAGCAACTTATCATGATTGGCACTTTGACTGGTGAATAGAAGTTGTGTTTGGCTAAGTGTTACAAGGAAAGAAAGAACAAATTTTGTGGGAAATACAAGTTGGTCGAGACGGAGTTAGACTAATTTGGCTTGGAAAATCATTTTTGAATTAATTTCCTAAAATCTAAAATTAATTTAGTTTAATAGGTTATTTAAGGCTCCAAAGGATAAGGAAAAATGAATAAAAGTCACTTAGTAGGTTAAGTAAGCAGCTGGTTGGATGGTTTTGATTGGAGGAAAAAGTGTGCAACTTAAGAAGATTAGTTCTCCTAAATCATTTGTGCAAAAGCTTCCATTTTTTAACGAAATTAAAGCTAACCTCATACAATCATGAAGATTCCTACACCTGTATAGTTCACTAATAAATTATTAGTTCAAAAATCTTATATTAGCCTCATAAGGATGTGTTCGGTCCAATGAATTAGAGTCTGGAAGTTGAGTGGTTAACTCTACTTATTATCTAAGGACTTCATAGGTTCTACGATTTAAAAACATTAATTAATTAGTGTTTACAACTAGTCAACTTTTAATCAATTCAAACATAATTATGTGGATGAATGAAAAATAAAAGAGTAGAAAAATGGGTGGGAAAGAAAAGAATTGATGCGAGTGATGAAGAAAGAATTATAGAACTTCGAAATGTTAATGATTCCAGAGCATATACATTTATAATTAATTATAACATAATTTTAAACAACATGAGAGTCGTGGTCGTTGAAGGAGTTCCATAACTCGCAACATTCTTCATCTTCTTCCTTCGATTTCCCTCTCATAGACAGCAGCCCAAACGCCGTGCTCGGCGCCTGCATCAGATCCAGCGTCACGTGCGAACCGCCATTTTCATCCATCCTCTCCCAGCTCTGTTGCTGCTGCTGCTGGCAATACAACCCCTGCTGCTGATGGAATCCAACGCCTCCGCCTCCAAAATCATCCGCCGCCGCCGCCGCCGCGTGGTTTGAGTGCCAATCTCTGTCAAGAATCAACTGCCGAGCGAGGATGGCGGCGCGATTCTCCGCTATCAGTTCCCGGAGCGCTGCGCTCGACCTCAGAGAAAGCTCCGATGAGTTGGTCCATGAATCGTTCTTCGATGACAGAAGAGAGAGAGCACGTCCCGTCGGGGATGGTGTGTATGCAATTCCACCTGTCATCGACTTGTTTTCTGCAATTTCCCCCCCGTTTTTAAGGGCAGAATCAATTTCATTTCCGTTATAATCCCATTAAAACCTTTCTTTTCCCCCCTTTGAGTGCCCCATTGTACTCGAAGGAAATTTCTAAAAAATAAAAATAAAAATAAAAATAAAAAAACAAACAATCAAACCCAAAAAATAAAACCCAAATATTAAAGGCCTCTTTCGGTATCATTTGGATTTTGCTTATTTTTCTTATTATAAACACTACTAAACGTAGTCTACATTTTAAAAATGTTTTCAGAATCTAAAATTTGAATTTTTTAAAATAAAAAAATCCAAATATTTGCATTGGAAATAAAAATTCGAGTAAGAAAATGCTGAGAAAGAAGCACAATTTACAAAAAATTAAAGACTAAAGACATGTTTATTAATCATTTTGTTTCTTATAAATTAAGTTTATAGACAGTATTTTCATCTCTAAATTTCTTCTTTTGTTATCTAGTTTTAGTTTAGAAAACTAAGTCAATTTTTAAGACTAAAAAAATAGCTTTTAGATTTGGCTAAAAATTCAAACATGATAATTAAGAAGAAATGAAAAGAAAATAGATTTAATTTTCAAAAACTAAAAAGCAAAAAACGAAATAGTTATCGGACAGAGTGTCATCTTCAGGGTCGAACACGGGCTCTAAATAATTACTAAAAAGACTCTAAAATAAAAGATTTGGTTTGTTTCCTTCCAAAGTTTTCACATAAACACTTTTTGAAACTTGTAAAACTAAAAAATTTGTTTAGACACAAGTTTAGAAGTGTTGGATTAAGGCTGCAATTTAAAGCTCATAAAAAGTAATTTGAAAAATATGAAGAGCAGTCCTTTTCTATCGCTTTCAGACTTTAAAAGTTTGATGTTGAAGCAGAAGGAAACTAAAAAATCATCTTTCTTCTTCCTTTCCTTTATTCCCTGTTGTACAAAAGAACAAAAGATAATAATTGGGATTGGGGAACCATTCTTCTTTAAAGCCATGATTAATTGCGTTTCTTCTTCAATCATTATTCATCAGCATGCTTTACTATTTCAACAAATGAACTTCAAATTCCATATTCTTTACTCATTCTCTTTACTTTTTTTGTTTGCCTTTGTACTTCCATTACCAACCACTTTTATAAAATACTTACATAGAACCTGAAATTAAGATAAAAGCCTTTTTAGACCATATTCGATAATCATTTACTTTATGTTTTTCCGTTTTTGAAAATTAAGTATGTTTATATAGAAAAAAAATCACGAATAAGAAAATTCGAGAAAATAATCACAATTATCAAAAACCAAAAACAAAAAATGATATGGTCATCGGACATAGTCTTAAAAATTAACGATTCTCAAGACATTTTTTGTTTTTCCTTTAGATATTGAGAGTTTATGGTCAATTAGATTATTGTTGAACTATATTCACGTTAGCGAAGTGAAAAATAAAGGAGATTGGTACCTTGGGTAGAGTTCCTAGCTGCAACAGATTCATGAGAGCTCTTTCTTCTTCTTTCATTGTGGCCTGCTAGTCTCCTCCTACAGCTCCTCTTGGAATCATCAAACTCAGAAATCACATGAAACCTAAAATTGTCCAATTGTTGTTATTTAGCTGGTATTAATAAATCAAATTTAATTATATTATTATTGTTGTTATTATTATTATTATTATGTAAAAACTAACAACAAAATGAATTGAGGGGAAGAGGACCTGCTACACTGCTGGCAGAACCTCTGCTCTAAGCCAACAACCACAACTTTGGGAGCCTTTGAGTGCATCTCGCAAACCCTATGCCTACGATGGTAGTCCTTAGCATTCACGAGCGCCACGTGGCAGCCCTCCACTTGGCACCGTGGTACGGTCATCGGAACTGGGCCGTAACCCCCTCCATCGGTGGCGTATAACGCCTTCCCTCTCTTCCCCACGGCGGAGAAACCTCCCACGACAGAGGGAGCGTTGGCGTCCTCGAAGTAGTGCCTCTTGCCGAGCTTCAAGCACATCAAGTGAGGGTCCGGGTGGAAATGGCCGGGCTGATGTTCTCCGGGGTAGAGAAACTGGCGGTGGTCGGCCTCGTGGGGTTGGAGCCAAAGGGCGTGAGGAGAGGAGGAGATGGGTTCGGAATTGAGCTCCCAAATGTTGGTATTATTATTGGACCAAGAAAGATTAGTGGCGGCGTCGGGATTGTGGTCTCTGGTGGGATTGGAGTGTCCCATCAAGTTGCCGCAAATCTCCATCTCCATTTTAGGGAACTGCAAAAAAGGATGAAGGAAGAAGAAGGAAAAGAGAATAGTGAATGATAATGGTGGGGTTTAAGTTTTTGAAATGGGGATTGAGTGGTATGGTTGGTGACAGAAGAAAGAGGGAGATGGGGTTGGGGAATTTATACCAAAAGAGGGAAAGAAGAGGTTGATGTCGGGAAAAACAGAGTCAGAGAGAGAGAAAGAGAGAAGCAGTGAAGAGTCTTCTTCTCTGATATAATTGTAAATCCCCAATGGGAAGGGTTAAAGTGGGTGCAAGAAAAGCTGCTGCTGCACCATTGCACACAGACAGAGTAGAGGCCAGTAGAGGGGGAAACAACTAATGCCTTACCACTAACAAATATCCTCAATATGTGACTTCCTTTCAATTTTTCTCAAATGTGGGTCTAAAAATTCTATATGTTTTCTAATCAACCTTAAATATAAATTTAAAATATTTTCAACTTTTCTCAACAATCACGATAAACGATAGTGATTTGAAACTCGTATTACAGTAGTTAATCGTACATTACAATAGTTGGTTGTAATTGGAAGTCCAAATAATCGATGGATTATTCTACCTAATTAAGATAGATTAATTAATTATAGTGGATGGATTATCTTATTATCAATAAATTTCAAAACAAATCTAAATTATCTAATAATATACCTCTAATAAATGTTAAAAACTGTATCAAAATAAATATATATTAATTGATATAGTGTTATATTAATAATCTAAAAATAAAAGGTTCCATTGTCCATTTTTTTTATAAAAAAAAAAAAAAATACATTATAGATTGAAGGGAGGTTTTCAAATAATTGCTATCTAATGGCAGAGTGTGGCACGTGAGGCTACTGTGTTGGCTGTTGGTACGCACGTGGCAATAGTTAAAGTGGACCATCCTTTTGTATTAGGATTGGAACAGTCCCAACCAACTCAGCTAAGAGAGAGGAAAAAAAAAGTTGAAAAGACTGGATAAGCTGCTCAGACATGTCTTAGTATTAGTACAAGAGAGAGACTAATACTAAGTTTTTAATTCTACTAAATATCGATATGTATAGATATTTCTAAAAAAAATTATAAAAACAAATCAATCTAAATTAATAAATAAATCTTTTATGATTAAACGAGTTAATATATCTACTATAATTTATATTAATGTATTTTATAGGTTAACTTTTATGTTTTGTGAATTTTTCTACGATATAATATAAATTTTGGTTCACCTCTCATGTCGATATCAAATCTATAGAAACGTGGAAATATCAATATGTCGACGATAATATAATATTATGAATTGTACTTTACACTATGAAAATTTATTACTTACTGATAGTTTTTCATTTTTTTATACATATATGAGAGATAACGACTTCAATCTTTTTTTCTCATACTTATTGGAAGTTTAAAGAATTTGAATCCATCTATAACGATTATTATGAAATAGTCACATTGGGAAGACTTTATCAAATAAATCAACCAACTATATTAGTGACATTTAATAAATTCAAAATACTTTGAAATTTCCAACATGACGTGAAATGAACCTTATATCCTCACCTTCTTTCTTGACTTGACTTGGGTGACCAAGTGACGATATTTCCACACAAGGTATGCCTAATTCTCTTGTGTGCCATTAGCCATCTCTTCCAATAACTCTCTCATATTTTTTCTTCAAATTAGAAAATTAAGATAAAACATTCTAAATAGGTAAATTCCTTCCTTTTCATGTTTAGATATATATAATTTATTTTCATCTATCAAGTTAAGTTTCGAGTCAGTCATCAAAATGAGCATAAAATAATTGGTATAATGCTTGTAGTATCAGCTTTAAAGTTAGAAGTTCAATTTTCTCATCCTACGTATTAAAGAAATGAAAGAAAATGTTAAAGTTATTCGATTATTTAGAATGATGTCAAAGCATATGATGAAGGTAAATGAAGCTTAGATTTTTTAAATATTATTAAATAAATTTGTTTAATTAGTCAATCAAAATAAAAGCAAATTATTGCTATTATTACATTAAAACGACAATTTTATATTTTCTAATCGTGTTTGGTTTGTTACCATTTCATTTACAATGTGTCCATTTTCTATTAATGTTTTTTAAATTTAATTTCTAAAACTAAAAATTAAAATCAAATAGTTATTAATTTGTGAGAGAGAAAAAAAAAAGTGTAAAATAGTTGTTTGGAATAGGTTCATTAAATGCGAGGTGAGAGAAAGAGAGTAAAGTGGAGAGAGAAAATAGTGAAAAGGATATAGGCCATACACGTGTTAAAGTTGGGGCCCACCTGAAGATCTTCCCAAAAACAGCAAAGATTGACCCAGAGTGGCTGATTGTGACCACTCCTCACCATTCTCTTTGAAGCCCCCCCTCAATTCCTTTTCTTCATTTTTATACATGTGAAATTATTATTATTATTATATATTTTTTTTAAAAAAAAAACCTTCATAGAGTCTCCAAAGTCAAGATGATCCAAAATTTTATTAGAAAAATTGAAGACCCTATGCGTCTCGTGAACTTTTGAATTAGAAGAAACAAAATAATCAATAAAAATCCAGTAGCGGATCAGATTACACAATTAACACATCGATTTCAAACAAGGTATAAAGGGGAGACTAAACATAAATTCCTCATCAAGAGTCAATCTCTTTTAAGTGCATTCTTTCCCTCAACGAAGTAAGGCAAGTAGTTGTTAATCAAATTAATCACTTTTTAATAATTAGATTCAACCAAAAATGACAGTGGAGAGGGAAAACGAAGAGACGAGAATGCGTGATTTACTTTTAGGACAACCATTATTTGAGGCTCTTTGATTTTAATAGTAATATTCATTTGACATATAGTGAAAATTCAAACTCCAGTGCTAATAAAAATAAATGATATATTAGCCACTAAACAACGTTGAGGTGATTAAAGGTGTTTATGGGTTGGATTTGGTTGAGTTGAAAGATTTTTTAGACCAAACTCAATTATTAGATTGTAAATTTCTTCAATCCAAATAACCCTTATTAAAAAATGAACCCAACCTAACCCAATCATGAAATATTTGGGTTGGGTTGGTTCGGGTTAATCGGGTCCTTTACTTAAAATTTTGTTATAAAAAGAAGCAAAACATAAACATGTAAAAATCCAATTTAATTATTTTCATATATTGAATTAAGATTAACAACTCAATTTCAATTTATATAGTGAAAAAAATGCAAATAAACTACTTTTAAGAGTTCTTGAAAAATAAATTATTAAAAAAATATTTGAATTAAATAAAACTAAAATCAATGTAGGTATAAATAATAAACAAAATGTGTATTTTTAAAATTAATAATAAATTCAAGTTGATTTAGATTATATTAGGTGAACCCATGAACCAATCCAATACATAAAGTTAATAATACATATATTAGATTATCAGATTTTTTTGACTACCCTACCGGTGATAACTAAGGTTAGCGTAACATAATCTATAAATAGATTAGATGGCCCAATAAAAATGAAATATAAATTAAAAACTGAGCAAAGGGGACCTAAAAGGTCTGATTAAGCAAAATGAAAAGAAGAGAAATGGGACCCAGAGAAGAGACATGAAGTCTGATAGGATTCTGCCACGTGTACGGCGGGAAAGCAGCAAAGACAAGTATATCTTGAGAGTACATGTCCAAAGATCTCTCCAATCTGATTTGCATAACAAAAAATGTCAAAGTTGTTTGTGTAGTAAAGGGGGGAAATCGTAATTTTGTTTTGGGAATGAGTTAAAGTGGGTGTTTGACACGTGTACCCCTTTTTCTTTTTTATTTCCTTATTTATATATATTATAACCCAAAAAAAAAAAAAAAAAACAAACAAACAAACTGCAAATGTACTCCAAAACCCAGATTGGTGTATGATGAGATTAGGTTGTTTCTTTTAATGAAACAGATGAGATAGATTTGGATTTCGCAAACTCTCATATAATCTTTTTTTTTAATTTATTTTTTATTTATATTTTCTGCCCTCCATATTTGAAAGAGGGGACCGTTAATCTCTCCAAACTTATTTTTACTGTCTTGTGATTTAAAAAAAAAAAAAAAAAGATAAAAAGATAAACCAATGGTAAAAATTAACTCTAAAGTAAGGCGTTAATTGTAATTATACCCACAAAATTTTAAAATTTATAGAATGTTAAAATTGAGCTATCAAACTTACATAATGATAAAAATTGTAACAATTATATAAGTATGATGGCTCAATTTTTACAACTATTGAAGTTTGAAAGTTCAATTTTAACCTTTAATTTTTTCAATTAAAAGTTTGAGGGTGTAATTGCAATGGTCACTATAAGGTGGCTTTGACATTTTTTTTTTTAAAAAAAAAAACTCCTAAATTGTAAGTTGGTTGAAACCACTACAAAATTAAAACATATTAACAATAAAATTTTACTGAGTACCCAAAAATTAAAGGCTTGATTGGTAAGTTCATCCATGAAATGTAAAAGAAAAAGTATTAAAATAAAATAAAAATGATGAGTTTAGGGTAAAATTTACATTAATTTTGTAAAACTATAGATGGGTGGGGGGGTGTGTGTTAGGGTTCCATCAAGCTGAGTCAAGATGGGCCCCTAAATTTTGGTTTGTGATGGGTGAAGTCATAAAAAGGAAGGAGGGTGGGTCCTGATTCTCTGCCAAACTATTTACTCTTATCTCTCTCAGCCTTTGCCTTTGCCTTTGCAGTTCAACTCCAAATTCTCTCTCTCTTCTCAATTATTTGCTTACCCTCGTCTATGTCTCTCCCCCACCCATTTATTTTCCATTTCTATCTCTACCTTTCCAACCAACAACAATTCACTTCACTTCCCTTCCAATCCAAAAACAACTTTTACCCACTCATAAAATCATATATATATATATATATATATATATATATATATATATATATATCCAACTACTATCATCACATGGGTGGAAAATAATAACTTAATACACTAGCATATCCTCAACTAGAAACAATACGCTCAGTATATAATATTCAAACTCAAACGTAAGTCATATGGTGTAGCAATGCTTAGACATGGAAATAACAAAAGAAAATTGAAAATATCTCAAAATTTTTGGAGATTCAAAACACAATCAAGACATGCTTCTGATAAGCATTGTCTTTAATATAATTATTCGCTCTGCATGGGCTACAAGCAGACTATAACGACTGTCTCAACATCATACAACAACTAATTTTGGTAGAACTGCAACCTCGAACTACTCGGATCTTGCAGATTTTTTGGATAATTGCTCTCAACTCAACATCAAAATAAATAAATAAAAGAGAGAACTCTTAGATTTGGAATGTGATGTTAAGAATGAAAAACCAAGTTGTTATTTATAGGCCAACAACTTTATATGTTTTTTTAAACAACTTTCATATATGTTAAGTTTACACATGAAACATTATCTAGTTTGAAATTTCAATCCAATTTGAAAGTTTCTACTTTTGAATTTAATCTACATAATTAAATTTAACTGTTCATGTTTCAATATTCAAACGTTTCAGTTTCTTTTGTTATAAATATCCAACACATACAACCAAATAGAGCGCATCTTCACTGACATGTGGTATGTCTCGATGATCAAGAGGTATACGGTTCAAATTTCTCTAATACTATTCTTGAATGAGAAATTTTGGACCAATCACAAGTTGTCACGTCATTTACTAAATTAATGACGAAATTCCAAATCATTAAATTTGAGATCAATTAGGAGTTGACATATGTCAGACAAATTTCGATGACGCCACGTGTTTTTATCATGACCATTGAATCATATAAGATTAATTTGGCCCAATTTGATATTATTATTTGGGTCAAAGTCCAACTAAGCCCAAAAATAAGTTGAATTTGACCCAAATGTCAAATCAGGCCTAAATCCGATTAATTGGGACCAAAGGCTAGACCCATGAACCAATTAAGCTCAAGTCCAACTAATTGGGCCCAAAGGCTAGGCCCATAGATCAACCGAGCCCAAACCCATCTATAAACTCTATAAATAGAGAAGCTCTCCTCATTTGGAGAGGTCAGCAATTCCATACTCGAGAGAGTTTATAGGGAATTCTCTATAATCAGAAGACCCTTTGACTCTTGAAGCTGACCATGCTTGAAGACTGAAGTCCTTTGGAGATACAAGCATTCTGAAGACTGAAGTCCTTTGAAGATACAAGCATTATGAAGATTGAAGTTCTTTGAA